>NW_026266841.1:0-89281 GCF_025860055.1 Xyrauchen texanus | reverse complement strand
ATGACAAAACTCGTAAAATAGCATTTTATAACTTGTTGCTGGGATTTAAATTTCTGAACATTCCGCAATGTTAAGTCTATGGGATTTTTCGGCCGATTTTTTGCCCCTGGGGCAAATACCATACCCCCGATCGCTTAGAAAAGTCATAGCACACGTGTCCTCAATAGGCCGTTTGATTTGACACCTCATTCGTGGGTCTACGCCAAACTGTGCGGGACGAGTTAGGTGCCGAAGTTTTGTACGGAGATATAAAAATAAAAATAAAAATAAAAATAAAAATAATAAGTATGTGAGATTACAATAGTGATGCTTTGCAAGCACCACTAACTAGATGGGTACATTTCCTGAAGAAAATGTGAGTGGTGCTTGCCGTGGCTGAAACTCGTCGAACAGCATGCTGTAACTTCGAAAAGAACAAAAATCACGGTCAGTAAATAAATCAACCCGAATTCTGTACGATTTTCTGGTGCAGAAATATGTGATTTGTTACTCGGTTGCTAGGGTAAGCCAGTGTGGTTGCTATGCAGTTACCAAGGTAATACAATCGCGGCTCCTTTCCATCCCGAGCGAAATAAGTCAAACCCGGAAGTCTCTACGTTTTCTGATGCAGAGATATGTGATTTGTTACTCTGTTGCTAGGGTAACCCCATGTGGTTGATAGGCAGTTACCGTAGTGATACTTATGAAGTGTCCTTGCCATCCTGATTGGAATAAATCAACCCAGAAGTCTCTCTGATTTTCTGGTGCAGAGATATAGTTGTAGCTAAACGGTTGCTAGGGTACTCTGTTTATTTGCTAGGGAGTGGCTTGGCAGCTGCCAATCGTGAAACTTCAAAGGCTGCTTGTCAGTATGAGTGATATAAACCAACTCCCATGCCTCTGTGACATTCAGAATCGAAGATATGCCTCTATGGATTTTGGTTGCTGAAGGTGCTCGACAATGGTTGCTAGGGAGGGGCTAGGAAGTGTTGAGGTGATTCATGATTGGCTGTTTGCTGCCCCGAGTCAAACGAGACCACCCTTGTGTTTCTATGACGCTTCTATCCGGAGATATCCCTTTGATGTCTTTCATTAGAAGTCTATGGGACTTGTTGCTAAGGTGCTTTAAATTGTTGTTAGGGCGTGGCTTGATAGCTTCACAATGATCCCGAGAGACTGATTGGTCGTCTGAGTAAAATGAGCCCACCCCTTGTCTCTACGACACTGTGATCCAGAGCTATGTTCAATACAAAATCCCTATTTCATGGTCCGTCCTACACCATTGTAAGTCAATGGGGGCAACTTTGGGCTGCTCCTGCCCCCAGGGGTGCAACTTTTACCCCATATTGAGGCATGCTCTTACAGAGCCTGCCAGCCTCTTCAAATGTAGCAAATCACACGTTTCTGCGAAATCCTCAGCTCGGAGCTGTGATGCGTCAAAGTTTCTCGCAATGTTAAGTCTATGGGATTTTGCGGCTGCTTTTTTGCCCCTGGGGCAAATACCGTACCCGATCAGCTTACAAAAGTCATAGCACACGTGTCCTCAATAGGCCGTTCGATTTGATACCTCATTCGTGGGTCTACGCCAAACGGTGCGGGACGAGTTAGGTGCCGAACTTTTGTACGGAGATATAAAAATAAAAATAAAAATAATAAGTATGTGAGATTACAATAGTGATGCTTTGCAAGCACCACTAACTAGATGGGTACATTTCCTGAAGAAAATGTGAGTGGTGCTTGCCGTGGCGAAACTCGTCGAACAGCATGCTGTAACTCGAAAAGAACAAAAATCACGGTCGTAAATAAATCAACCCGGAATTCTGTACGATTTTCTGGTGCAGAAATATGTGATTTGTTACTCGGTTGCTAGGGTAAGCCAGTGTGGTTGCTATGCAGTTACCAAGGTAATACAATACGCGGCTCCTTTCCATCCCGAGCGAAATAAGTCAAACCGGAAGTCTCTACGTTTTTCTGATGCAGAGATATGTGATTTGTTACTCTGTTGCTAGGGTAACCCCATGTGGTTGATAGGCAGTTACCGTAGTGATACTTATGAAGTGTCCTTGCCATCCTGATTGGAATAAATCAACCCAGAAGTCTCTCTGATTTTCTGGTGCAGAGATATAGTTGTAGCTAAACGGTTGCTAGGGTACTCTGTTTAGTTGCTAGGGAGTGGCTTGGCAGCTGCCAATCGTGAAACTTCAAAGGCTGCTTGTCAGTATGAGTGATATAAACCAACTCCCATGCCTCTGTGACATTCAGAATCGAAGATATGCCTCTATGGATTTTGGTTGCGAAGGTGCTCGACAATGGTTGCTAGGGAGGGGCTAGGAAGTGTTGAGGTGATTCATGATTGGCTGTTTGCTGCCCCGAGTCAAACGAGACCACCCTTTTGTTTCTATGACGCTTCTATCCGGAGATATCCCTTTGATGTCTTTCATTAGAAGTCTATGGGACTTGTTGCTAAGGTGCTTTAAATTGTTGTTAGGGCGTGGCTTGATAGCTTCACAATGATCCCGAGAGACTGATTGGTCGTCTGAGTAAAATGAGCCCACCCCCTTGTCTCTACGACACTGTGATCCAGAGCTATGTTCAATACAAAATCCCTATTTCATGGTCCGTCCTACACCATTGTAAGTCAATGGGGGCAACTTTGGGCTGCTCCTGCCCCCAGGGGTGCAACTTTTACCCCATATTGAGGCATGCTCTTACAGAGCCTGCCAGCCTCTTCAAATGTAGCAAATCACACGTTTCTGCGAAATCCTCGCTCGGAGCTGTGATGCGTCAAAGTTTCTCGCAATGTTAAGTCTATGGGATTTTGCGGCGCTTTTTTGCCCCTGGGGCAAATACCGTACCCGATAAGCTTACAAAAGTCATAGCACATGTGTCCTCAATAGGCCGTTCGATTTGATACCTCATTACGTGGGTCTACGCCAAGCGGTCGTGGGACGAGTTAGGTGCCGAACTTTTGTGCGGAGATATAAAAATAAAAATAAAAATAATAAGTATGTGAGATTACAATAGTGATGCTTTGCAAGCACCACTAACTAGATGGGTACATTTCCTGAAGAAAATGTGAGTGGTGCTTGCCGTGGCGAAACTTCGTCGAACAGCATGCTGTAACTTCGTAAAGAACAAAAATCACGGTCAGTAAATAAATCAACCCGAATTCTGTACGATTTTCTGGTGCAGAAATATGTGATTTGTTACTCGGTTGCTAGGGTAAGCCAGTGTGGTTGCTATGCAGTTACCAAGGTAATACAATCTGCGGCTCCTTTCCATCCCGAGCGAAATAAGTCAAACCCGGAAGTCTCTACGTTTTCTGATGCAGAGATATGTGATTTGTTACTCTGTTGCTAGGGTAACCCCATGTGGTTGATAGGCAGTTACCGTAGTGATACTTATGAAGTGTCCTTGCCATCCTGATTGGAATAAATCAACCCAGAAGTCTCTCTGATTTTCTGGTGCAGAGATATAGTTGTAGCTAAGCGGTTGCTAGGGTACTCTGTTTAGTTGCTAGGGAGTGGCTTGGCAGCTGCCAATCGTGAAACTTCAAAGGCTGCTTGTCAGTATGAGTGATATAAACCAACTCCCATGCCTCTGTGACATTCAGAATCGAAGATATGCCTCTATGGATTTTGGTTGCTAAGGTGCTCGACAATGGTTGCTAGGGAGGGGCTAGGAAGTGTTGAGGTGATTCATGATTGGCTGTTTGCTGCCCGAGTCAAAGCGAGACCACCCTTGTGTTTCTATGACGCTTCTATCCGGAGATATCCCTTTGATGTCTTTCATTAGAAGTCTATGGGACTTGTTGCTAAGGTGCTTTAAATTGTTGTTAGGGCGTGGCTTGATAGCTTCACAATGATCCCGAGAGACTGATTGGTCGTCTGAGTAAAATGAGCCCACCCCTTGTCTCTACGACACTGTGATCCAGAGCTATGTTCAATACAAAATCCCTATTTCATGGTCCGTCCTACACCATTGTAAGTCAATGGGGGCAACTTTGGGCTGCTCCTGCCCCCAGGGGTGCAACTTTTACCCCATATTGAGGCATGCTCTTACAGAGCCTGCCAGCCTCTTCAAATGTAGCAAATCACACGTTTCTGCGAAATCCTCGCTCGGAGCTGTGATGCGTCAAAGTTTCTCGCAATGTTAAGTCTATGGGATTTTGCGGCCGCTTTTTTGCCCCTGGGGCAAATACCGTACCCGATAACACACAAAAGTCATAGCACACGTGTCCTCAATAGGCCGTTCGATTTGATACCTCATTCGGTGGGTCTATGCCAAGCGGTCGTGGGACGAGTTAGGTGCCGAACTTTTGTACGGAGATATAAAAATAAAAATAAAAATAATAAGTATGTGAGATTACAATAGTGATGCTTTGCAAGCACCACTAACTAGATGGGTACATTTCCTGAAGAAAATGTGAGTGGTGCTTGCCGTGGCAAAACTCGTCGAACAGCATGCTGTAACTTCGAAAAGAACAAAAATCACGGTCAGTAAATAAATCAACCCAGAAGTCTGTACGATTTTCTGGTGCAGAAATATGTGATTTGTTACTCGGTTGCTAGGGTAAGCCCGTGTGGTTGCTATGCAGTTACCAAGGTAATACAATACATGGCTCCTTTCCATCCCGAGCGAAATAAGTCAACCCGGAAGTCTGTACGTTTTTCTGATGCAGAAATATGTGATTTGTTACGCTGTTGCTAGGGTAACCCCATGTGGTTGCTAGGCAGTTACCGTAGTGATACTTATCAAGTGTCCTTGCCATCCTGATTGGAATAAATCAACCCAGAAGTCTCTCTGATTTTCTGGTGCAGAGATATAGTTATAGCTAAACGGTTGCTAGGGTACTCTGTTTAGTTGCTAGGGAGTGGCTTGGCAGCTGCCAATCGTGAAACTTCAAAGGCTGCTTGTCAGTATGAATGATATAAACCAACTCCCATGCCTCTGTGACATTCAGAATGGAAGATATGCCTCTATGGATTTTGGTTGCTAAGGTGCTCGACAATGGTTGGTAGGGAGGGGCTAGGAAGTGTTGAGGTGATTCATGATTGGCTGTTTGCTGCCCCGAGTCAAACGAGACCACCCTTGTGTTTCTATGACACTTCTATCCGGAGATATCCCTTTGATGTCTTTCATTAGAAGTCTATGGGACTTGTGGCTAAGGTGCTTTAAATTGTTGTTAGGGCGTGGCTTGATAGCTTCGCAATGATCCCGAGAGACTGATTGGTCATCTGAGTAAAATGAGCCCGCCCCCTTGTCTCTATGACACTGTGATCCAGAGCTATGTTCAATACAAAATGCCTATTTCATGGTCCGTCCTACACCATTGTAAGTCGATGGGGGCAAATTTGGGCAGCTCCTGCCCCCCAGGGATGCAACTTTTACCCCATATTGAGGCATGCTCTTACAGAGCCTGCCAGCCTCTTCAAATGTAGCAAATGACACGTTTCTGCGAAATCCTGGCTCGGAGCTGTGATGCGTCAAAGTTTGTCGCAATGTTAAGTCTATGGGATTTTTCGGCCGCTTTTTTGCCCCTGGGGCAAATACCGTACCCCGATAAGCTATAAAAGTCATAGCACACGTGTCCTCAATAGGCCGTTCGATTTGACACCTCATTCGGTGGGTCTACGCCAAGCGGTCTGGGGACGAGTTAGGTGCCGAAGTTTTGTACGGAGATATAAAAATAAAAATAAAAATAAAAAGTATGTGAGATTACAATAGTGATGCTTTGCAAGCACTACTAACTAGATAGGTACATTTCCCGAAGAAAATGTGAGTGGTGCTTGCCGTGGCAAAACTCGTCAAATAGCATGTTATAACTTGAAAAGAACAAAAATTATGGTCATAAATAAATAAACCCAGAAGTCTGTATGATTTTCTGGTGCAGAAATATGTGATTTGTTACTCGGTTGCTAGGGTAAGGCCATGTGGTTGCTATGCAGTTACCAAGGTAATACAATACATGGCTCCTTTCCATCCTGAGTGAAATAGGTCAACCCGGAAGTCTGTACTATTTTCTGGTGCAGAGATATGTGATTTGTTACTCGGTTGCTAGGGTAACCCCATCTGGTTGCTAGGCAGTTTTCATAGTGATAGTAATCAAGTCTCCTTGCCATCCTGAGTGAAATAAATCAACCCAAGAGTCTGTAATATTTTCTGGTGCATAGATATGTGATTTATTACTCGGTTGCTAGGGTAACCCCATGTGGTTGCTAGGCAGTTACCATAGTGATACTTATCAAGTCTCCTTGCTATCCTGAGTAAAATCAGTCAACTCGGATGTGTCTACAATGTTCTGATCCAGAGATATGTGATTTGTTACTTGGTTGCTAGGGTAACCCCTCCTTGTTGCTAGGCAGTTACCATAGTGATTCTAATCAATTGTCTTTGCCATCTTGATTGAAATAAACCAACCCAGAAGTCTCTACGTTTGTCTGATGCAGAGATATGTGATTTGTTACTCGGTTGCTAGGGTAACCCCATCTGGTTGCTAGGCAGTTTTTATAGTGATACTAATGAAGTCTCCTTGCCATCCTGATTGAAATAAGTCAACCCAAGAGTCTGTAATATTTTCTGGTGCATAGATATGTGATTTGTTACTCGGTTGCTAGGGTAACCCCATCTTGTTGCTAGGCAGTTACCATTGTGATACTTATCAAGTGTCCTTGCCATCCTGATTGAAATACCAACCCAGAAGTCTATGATTTTCTGGTGCAGAGATATAGTTATTGCTAAACGGTTGCTAGGGTACTCTGTTTAGTTGCTAGTGAGTGGCTTGGTAGCTGCCAATCATGAATCTCCAAAGGCTGCTTGTCAGTATGAATGATATAAACCAACTCCCATGCCTCTGTGACATTCAGAACGGAAGATACCCCTCTATGGATTTTGGTTGTTAAGGTGCTCGACAATGGTTGCTAGGGAGGGGCTAGGAAGTGTTGAGTTTATTCATGATTGGCTGTTTGTTGACTCGAGTCAGACGAGACCACCCTTGTGTTTCTATGACATTTCTATCCGGAGATATCCCTTTGATGTCATTCAATAGAAGTCTATAGGACTTGTTGCTAAGGTGCTTTAAATTGTTGCTGGGGCGTGGCTTGATAGCTTCCCAATGATCCCGAGAGACTGATCGGTCATCTGAGTAAAATGAGCCCGCCCCCTTGTCTCTATGACACTGTGATCCAGAGCTATGTTCAATACAAAATCCCTATGCAATTTCATTTCATGGGCCGTCCTACACCATTGTAAGTCAATGGGGAAAATTTGGGCAGCTCCTGCCCCCCAGGGGTGCAACTTTTACCCCATATTGAGGTATGCTCTTACAGAGCCTGCCAGCCTCTTCAAACGTGGCAAATGACACGTTTCTGCAAAATCCTCGCTCGGAGCTGTGACATGTCAAAGTTTGTCGCAATGTTAAGTCTATGGGATTTTTCATCCGCTTTTTTGCCCCTGGGGCAAACACCGTACCCCTGATCGCTTATAAAAGTCATAGCACACGTGTCCTCAATATGCCGTTCGATTTGACACCTCATTCGTGGGTCTACGCCAAACGGTGCGGGACGAGTTAGGTGCCGAAGCTTTGTACGGAGATATAATAATAATAACTAGACTGTACATTTCCTGAAGAAAATGTGAGTGGTGCTTGCCGTGGCAAAACTCGTCAAATAGCATTTTATAACTGCTGAGATATGTTTTTTTTTTACTCGGTTGCTAGGGTACCCCCATCTGGTTGCTAGGCAGTTACCATAGTGATATTTATCAAGTCTCCTTGCTATCCTGAGTAAAATCAGTCAACCAGGAAGTCTCTACGATGTTCTGATCCAGAGATATGTGATTTGTTATTTGGTTGCTAGGGTAACCCCTCCTTGTTGCTAGGCAGTTACCATAGTGATTCTAATCAAGTGTCTTTGTCATCCTGATTGAAATAAACCAACCCAGAAGTCTGTACGATTTTCTGGTGCAGAAATATGTGATGTGTTACTCGGTTGCTAGGGTAACCCCATCTGGTTGCTAGGCAGTTAACATAGTGATAGTAGTCAAGTCTCCTTGCCATCCTGAGTGAAATAAGTCAACCTTGAAGTCTCTACTGTTTTCTGGTGCAAAGATATGTGATTTGTTACTCGGTTGCTAGGGTAACCCCATCTGGTTGCTAGGCAGTTACCATAGTGATACTAATGAAGTCTCCTTGCCATCCTGATTGAAATAAGTCAACCCGGAAGTCTGTACTATTTTCTGGTGCAGAGATATTTGATTTGTTACTCGGTTGCTAGGGTAACCCCATCTAGTTGCTAGGCAGTTACCATAGTGATATTAATCAAGTGTCCTTGCCATCCTGAGTGAAATAAATCAACCCAGAAGTCTGTATTATTTTCTGGTGCAGAGATATGTGATTTGTTACTCGGTTGCTAGGGTAACCCCATCTGGTTGCTAGGCAGTTACCATAGTGATACTAATCAAGTCTCCTTGCCATCCTGATTGAAATAAGTCAACCCGGAAGTCTCTACGTTTTTCTGATGCAGAGATATGTGATTTGTTACTCGGTTGCTAGGGTAACCCCATCTGGTTGCTAGGCAGTTACCATAGTGATACTAATCAAGTCTCCTTGCCATCCTGATTGAAATAAGTCAACCCGAAGTCTCTACGCTTTTCTGATGCAGAGATATGTGATTTGTTACTCGGTTGCTAGGGTAACCCCATCTGGTTGCTAGGCAGTTACCATAGTGATACTAATGAAGTGTCCTTGCCATCCTGATTGAAATAAGTCAACCCGGAAGTCTCTACGTTTTTGTGATGCAGAGATATGTGATTTGTTACTCGGTTGCTAGGGTACTCTGTTTAGTTGCTAGGGAGTGGCTTTGCAGCTGCCAATCATGAATCTCCAAAGGCTGCTTGTCAGTATGAATGATATAAACCAACTCCCATGCCTCTGTGACATTCAGAATGGAAGATATCCCTCTATGGATTTTGGTGGCTAAGGTGCTCTACAATGGTTGCTAGGGAGGGGCTAGGAAGTTTTGAGGTGATTCATGATTGGCTGTTTGCTGCCCAGAGTCAAACGAGACCACCCTTGTGTTTCTATGACACTTCTATCCGTAGATATCCCTTCGATCTCTTTCATTAGAAGTCTATGGGACTTGTTGCTAAGGTGCTCTAAATTGTTGCTAGGGCGTGGCTTGATAGATTCAAAATGATCCTGAGAGACTGATTGGTCGTCTGAGTAAAATGAGCCCGCCCCCTTGTCTCTATGACACTGTGATCCAGAGCTATGTTCAATACAATATCCCTATGCCATTTCATTTCATGGGCCGTCCTACACCATTGTAAGTCAATGGGGGCAAATTTGGGCAGCTCCTGCCCCCCAGGGGTGCAACATTTACCCCATATTGAGGTATGCTCTTACAGAGCCTGCCAGCCTCTCCAAATGTGGCAAATCACACGTTTCTGCGAAATCCTCGCTCGGAGCTGTGACGCGTCAAAATTTGTCGCAATGTTAAGTCTATGGGATTTTTCGGCCGCTTTTTTGCCCCTGGGGCAAATACCGTACCCCCGATCGCTTATAAAAGTCATAGCGCACGTGTACTCAATAGGCCGTTCGATTTGACACCTCATTCGTGGGTCTACGCCAAACGGTGCGGGACGAGTTAGGTGCCGAAGTTTTTTACGGAGATATAAAAATAATAAGTATGTGAGATTAAATAGTGATGCTTTGCAAGCACCACTAATAACTAGAATGTACATTTCCTGAAGAAAATGTGAGTGGTGCTTGCCGTGGCAAAACTCATCAAATAGCAACTGCTGAGATATGTGTTTTTTTACTCGGTTGCTAGGGTACCCCCATCTGGTTGCTAGGTAATTACCGTAGTGATATTTATCAAGTCTCCTTGCTATCCTGAGTAAAATCAGTCAACCCGGAAGTGTCTACGATGTTTTGATCCAGAGATATGTGATTTGTTACTTGGTTGCTAGGGTAACCCCTCCTTGTTGCTAGGCAGTTACCGTAGTGATTCTAATCAAGTGTCTTTGCCATCCTGATTGAAATAAACCAACCCAGAAGTCTCTACGTTTTTCTGATGTAGAGATATGTGATTTGTTACTCGGTTGCTAGGGTAACCCCATCTGGTTGCTAGGCAGTTACCATAGTGATACTTTAAGTCTCCTTGGCATCCTGATTCAAATAAATCAACCCAGAAGTCTCTCTGATTTTCTGGTGCAGAGATATAGTTATTGCTAAACGGTTGCTAGGGTACTCTGTTTAGTTGCTAGGGAGTGGCTTGGCAGCTGCCAATCATGAAACTCCAAAGGCTGCTTGTCAGGGTTAGGTTTAGGGTTAGGGGTTAGGGTTAGGTTGTTAGGGACAACGGCCCCCCCATAACAGTCTCCCCAGACTGCTACAGTTTACTTATGGGACTCAAAGAAAAGCACTGGCCGGCGCATGTTTCTGGTGGACCGAACGACCTTTGCCTAAATTACAAAAAAGGGGGAAATCCCCTCCCTAGGCCTATTCGTGCCCCCCAAATGGCCTTGAGACTTTCGGCCACTAGGGTTTTTTTAAGAAAATCTTCATTCAAGAACATCCTTTATTCTGCTTTTTGTTCCAAACAAGTTCCAGTTCTATGCCTATTTGTACCCCCAGATGGCCTTGAGACTTTTGGCTATTAGGTTAAAACTTTTAAATTTCTTCTACAGTCCATCCTTGTTCTAAAGAGAAATTCCCGTCTGTGCCTATTTGTACCCCCCAGTTGGCTTTGAGACTTTTGGCTATTAGGTTAATATTTTAGATTCCTCCTACCGTCCATCCCTGTTCTAAAGAGAAATTCCCGTCTGTGCCTATTTGTACCCCCCAGATGGCTTTGAGACTTTTGGCTATTAGGTTAATACTTTAGATTCCTCCTACAGTCCATCCTTGTTCTAAAGAGAAATTCCCGTCTGTGCCTATTTGTACCCCCCAGATGGCCTTGAGACTTTCGGCTATTAGGTTAACACTTTAGATTTTTCCTACATTACATCCGATGAGAAATTCCTGTCTGTGCCTATTTGTGCCCCCCACATGGCCTTGAGACTTTCGGCCACTAGGGTTTTTTTGGGGAAAATCTTGATTCAAGAACATCCTTTATTCTGCTTTTTGTTCAAAACAAGTTCCAGTCCTATGCCTATTTGCACCCCCCAGATGGTCTTGAGACTTTTGGCTATTAGGTTAAAAGTTTTACATTTCTTCTACCGTCCATCCTTGTTCTAAACAAATTCCTGTCTGTGCCTATTTGTATCCCCCAGATGGCCTTGAGACTTTCGGCAACTAGGTTCTTAATCTTTTAAGGATAATGATCCCACGAATAATTAAGAGAAATCAGGGAGTTTCTTATTCACAACTTTTCCTTATTACAAACTAAACCCTATCTTTTCCTAATCCAACACCCCCCCCAGATGGTCTTAGCGATATACAGCCCCAAATGGCCCTAGCGGTAAGTCATAGACAGGCTTTTTAAAGGGAAAAAACCCCCCAAAATAATCCCAAAACCCCCATTCAGACTACCCCCCAGAAAGTATTTCTTTAAAGGGGAATATAAATGACACCTCATCAGTAGCAAGCCCCAGAATCTTCAGGTGTTTCAGCCTTTTCTCACTATACACACTCCTCTGGGGAGACCCGCCATAGGGGATCAGTCCCAGGCGTGTGTCACAATGTCCAATTACTACCCCTCTCTTCCAGAACCGCAATGTGTTTTTTTTGGGTCTGGCTGGGGAGGGTTAGTTAACCTGGTTTAGGAGCAGGGATACAGCTAACCCCTAGATGTGGGGTTAATTTTAGGGGTGGAGCTAGGGGGTTTGATTTAAGGTTAGGGGCGGGGTTAGGTGCGGGGGCAGGGTTAAGTGGTTAGGGTTAGGTATGGGGGCAGGGTTAAGTGGTTAGGTTTAGGGTAAGGGTTAGCGGTTAAGGGTTAGGTTTAGGGGTTAGGTTAAGGGGTTACGTTAAGGGGTTGAGTTTAGGGGTTGGGTTAAGGGGTTAGGTTTAGGGGTTAGGTTTAGGGGTTAGGTTTAGGGGTTAGGTTAAGGGGTTAGGTTTAGGGGTTAGGTTTAGGGGTTAGGTTTAGGGGTTAGGTTTAGGGGTTAGGTTTAGGGGTTAAGTTTAGGGGTTAGGTTAAGGGGTTAAGTTTAGGGGTTAGGTTAAGGGGTTAGGAAGTGTTAGTTAAGGAGTTAGGAAGTGTTAGTTAAGGAGGGTAGGCGCTAACCAGTGTGCACAGGCCATCAATGTCGCTCCCTCGACTGGATTCACTTCTCATTCAGGCCTTGGGGATATATAGTGCCTAATTTATTGATCCAAATTCTCTCTGCTCTTTTTCTCTGGGGCACGGACCACTGCGGGTTGGCCTGTAGGACCGTGACCCGGAAGGATTCCCATCCGTGTTTAAGGAAATGTTGGACCAGGTAAGTGTTATTTTCTCTTCCTCTCAGAATGTTGTATTTATGTTGTGTCATTCTGACCAGAATGGTGTTGCCCGTCTCTCCCACATATTGAGCTCCACATTGTTTGCAGGTGATGAGGTAAATGCAGTTTTTACAGTGTACCGCTCCTGATTGGTAAGTACTGAAAACCTCTTTTGTAAACTTGTTTTGTACTGAATCCTTTTTGTTCCAAATATTGTCCCTGATGTTTTGGTTTCGTGTTGTGAAGAGGATGGAGTTTGGCTCTAATTAGATAGTCTTGTAAACTTTTGTTTTTTCTAAATGCTGCTATAACTCTGTGGTTCTTCAATATTTGTGTCTGTCCCAATATGTTCTGGAAGTTGGACTTTACCTCTTTGGTCAGTTTCAGAGCTGCCGAGGAGTAAGTCAGGACAAAGGGGACGCCGGTCCCTCCGCCTGGGCCCTGCTTGTCAAGTATGATTTAAAAACCTTTCTCAAGAAGGACCTGTTATATCCTCTGGGCCGGAGCTTTGAAGAGGATTCGTGTCGCTTCTCTGAAGTCCCGCTCCTGGGTGCATATGCGACGGAACCTCAGGAGTTGCGACTTGACGAGGCCTGAGTAAGTGTGTTTTGGGTGAAAACTGCTTTTATGTAGTAGGGCATGCGTGTCGGTTTCTTTGAAGAAGACTTTAATGTCCAATTTGTGCGACGAAATGAAATCTGGACCCTTGTAAGTTGTGGTGTCCAGAAAGTCTACCGATAGGTGACTGGTGGTGGATTTTAATTTAATAGATGGGTTATGGTTATTTAGTGTCGCCACAAATTCCATGAACTCATCTTCAGAGTGAGTCCATACTCCCCAGATATCATCTAGGTACCTAAAATAGTGAAGGGGCTGTTTTTGGCATCGGGATAAGGCCGAAGCCTCCCATTCTGCCATAAATATGTTAGCGTAGGCCGGGCAAACTTCTTGCCCATCGCCGTGCCTTTAACTTGCAGGAAAAATTCCCCATTGAACTCAAAATCGTTTCTATTTAAATTGATGTCTAATAATTGGATGAGTTCTTTGTCGGGCCTGGAGGTGTCTGGGTTTTTTGAAAAATATTTTTAATGGCCTGAATTCCTCTTGGATGTCGATGTTTGTGTAAAGGCCATCCACGCCCATAGTGAACAGGATGGCCTTTTGGGGAATTTTTAGTCTTTTGACTTTCTGGACAAAATCATACGTGTCTTTTATATAGCTGGGGTGGCCCGTCGAAAGAGGATTTAAGTAGAAATCTAAAAATTCTGCCGTGATAGTACGCTTTCACTGCCGCAATCGGATACTATAGGCCTTCCTGGGGAATTTCGTGAGGTTTGCTCCATTTGGTCGGGTCTTTGTGTATTTTGGGGAGCATGTAGAACCTCCTGCTTCTAGGTTCAGCGCTACCCAATAGGTAGGACTTTTGTTTTGCGTTGATGTGTTTTTTCTGATATAGGGTTTGGGTTATATTTTTAACCATAGGTACAGTGTCTAAAAAAATGGGTCTATCCAATTTCTGGTAATATTTTAGGTCATTCAATTGTCTATATCCCTCCCATAAATATTGTTCTCGGTCCCATATGACTATCGCGACTGCCCTTGTCTGCAGGTTTAATGACGATCTGTTTATTGCCCTTTAACTGTTTTAGAGCGCTTCGCTTCCTCCAGAGTGAGGTTAAGCTCTTCCTGGGACGGTCTAAAATGTTTTTTAAGGTATTCCAGATCCTTTTCGAATAACGTGCGGAGATCAGAGGGTAGTTTGTCTGCGGGTGGGACCCAGTCCGATTTGGGTGTGAACGGAGGGGATTTGAGTCAGTCTCATTTTGGAAATAGGCTGCCAATTTAAGTCTCCTGTGGTATTGTTGCAGGTCGTATCGCGTCTGCATTTCGAGGCGCTTTCTGCTCGCTCTACCCGATGGAATAAAAGTCAAACCCCTGTTGAGCAGGCAAAGTTGTGGGGGAGTGATATGGAATTTTTTAGATAGGATTACAGCTTTGATGCCCCTCCCAAGCATACAGGCTTGTGGGGATATTTATTTTAAATGTTGAAGCCAGTGCTGGAGCATGTTTCTGGCTGTGTCCACCGTCCAGTGTATATGGTCACTTTCAGTGTGAAATTCAGATCTGGACAGGGCCGAATGTGTTTTAAATTGGCAGAAATATAGGCGCTCAGGATGGTCAATTGTGTCTGCTCCTTTGTTGGGAGCATTCCTGAAAAGTTCAACTCTGGAACCCAAATTTCTGCCAGTGGAAATTTTTCTTTTGCCGCTCTTAAAGCCGCCTGCATCTGTTTGATGGCAGTGTCTTTGGCGTTCTGCTCCGGCTGTTAATCCCTAATGATAAGATGACGTGTTCCACGCCAGTGGAGACTGCGTTTTTATTGATCACAGCCTCCATGTGTCTGAACGTGGCCCCTGGATAGCTTTCTATTTGGAGGTCAGAATTCTTAAAAGGTGGAATTTTGGACAGATTGGAGTCCCCGATAACGAGCCATTTTTTTCGCACACTCAGCTTCCATTCTATCATTTTTCTGGACGTGTTTAGGTGTCTATTCGGTCCGTCCTCCTGGGAGTCACGCCATGCTCCAGAAGGTGTGTTGAGTTCGACACTTAAACGAGCCTGTGTGGCTGTCCTGAGGCTGGTGACTTTTTCGGGCTTAAGGTGACTCTTTGTGAGCCGAGATTATCCCGTTCAGCACTCCCTTGATCCTCGATAAGGATGAGGTCTTGTTCCTGTCTGATACAGGGGTTGGGACCTAACGCCAGGAGTGCGTTGTTCTTTTGGGGAGGCAGGGAGATTTATGGTAATCTCTGAATGACTGTCCGAGTCCTCCTTTCTAATAGGAGACCAATCGCTCGGTGGGTCTGTCATCGTGCATGCTGTTTTGGTCGGTTTTGTTACTAAGGGGTGGATGTTTCAGACAGAGATTGTAGCGTCCGTCATGGTGTGCACCAAAGCCTGCACCATAACTCTATTAGTCATTGTGTTTTCTGGGAGAGGAGGAGCGGAGAGAGATTTTGGGTCTCCGCTTCCTCCCTCGTTTCTCCAGAATCCAAGGCAGGGACGGAGGTGTGCCATCTCTCCCCTACCAACCCGTGAGCCTCGTGTATTGTTTTGTCTTTCAGTCTTTTACCGATACCACGCTTAGCCCATAATATAGCCAGTATTGAAACATTCCTCCCAGCCCTGGGAGGGAATGTGCTGGAGTTTAGCCATTTCTTCCACCAATGCGTCTTCATAATGGTTTTTAAGAATCAGCATAGTGGTATAGGCCCAGTTTTTGGCATTGCCTTCAATGAGGGCTTGTGTTGTGGGGTTTGGCAAAGCTGGTTTGATGACCTCTGACAGGTGTTTTTCAATTTTGTCAATTGCAGGAGGCTGTTCCTGACTGACGTTATTTTTGTGATGCACCAATTTGATGATTTTAAATAAGGTACGGGTTTTTGCTACAAAGTCAGGGTCATCTGAATGCTTGGGCTTTATTTTTTGTTTCTGATGTGTGTTTTTATTTTGCAGGTGTGAACGAACTTTCTGTGTTTTGTTCTGCACCCATCCCCGTGGTTCCTTCAGTAAAGGATCTTTGGTGGAACATCAATGTACCGGGCCCCAAACCGGCCCGGGTTCAAAAATTGTGGTCTGCCAGACCACTGATAAGACTGACTATGGTGAGTCTGTGCTGCCCTCATGTGGCCACCATATTTTACTGCACGTGCATGCACTCTCTTCCTGTGCATGACGCTGGGCCTGATGGCCACCATATTTGACTGCATCCGCATAGGTGAACGCTCTTTCTCCCTGTGCATGACGTTCAGTGTCGCGGTAGGAACGGGCATAGACCAGACTGTGCCATGCCTGGCAAGCCTGCGACCACGCAGTGACCACCGGTCCAACCGTCCCTTTCTGGCCAAACCATAGTTTTAGGAAATGTTGTTGTGAATTTGTAACTGTAAAAGTAAGGATTTTTCTTGCAGAAATTGAAATCAGGTAAGTAAATCTAAAAATTGTCTTGTTTTTTTTGTAATTTATAAATCAAAGCGAGTCAAATAGAGTTAATCAAATAAAAATGCTTTTATGTTTTTATATGAACAGGCTGTTGCTTTAAATGTGAAAACAAAAGCAAAGAAATTAAGCTAAGTAAAACAAAATTTTTTGTGGGTTATATGTCAATATTTTTTTGAATGTAAACAAATCAAATATAATAGCTTTTCTTAAGTTTTTTTATGTGAAAAAATTGTATACTGAACAAGCCGTTGCAACGCTTCGGTTCTCTCAGAACCTTCTTCAGGCAGGCTTGTTCTAATTTTGAAAAATGTAAATCCCAAAAAGAATAATAAAAAAATTAAAAGTAAAGAAATGAATCCCAAAATGAATAAATCAATTGTCAAATAAAGAAATTAAAAGAGATCAAAGTGTGTTGAGGATCAGAATAAAAAGTTTTTAAATTGCAAAGAGTGTTAGAGGCTTTCTCATTAAGAGCTGGAAGCAGTGAATGAGCTTCTGCTATCCTCAGTTGTCCCTTTTTATAGTGTGGGGGCGGGACTCAATTTGAATGAGTCAATAGGAGCTTCTCCCATACTTTTGGTTTAAAAAGAAACAGCTCTCAGCCAATCAGAAAAGTAGCTGTCTTTTCAAAATAATTTCAGAAGGGCTTTTTTAAAAATTTGAATGTAAATCATAGTGATGGAGGTGAGACTCAGTTTGAATGAGCCAATTGGAGCCTTTTCCATATTTTTGGTTTGAAAATAAACTATTTCCAGCCAGTCAGAACATTAGCTGTCTTTTCAAAAAATTATAGAAATACTTTATTTATATATATTTAATTTTAAATTATAGTTATAAAGATGCAATGGATTTAAAAGGATAAATTATTATATATATTTGATTTTAAATTATAGTTATATTATGTGATGTATTTAAAAGGATAAATAACTACATATATTTCATTTTAAATTATAGTTATATTATGTAATGTATTTAAAAGGATAAATTATTATATATATATATATATATATATATATATATATATATATATATATATATATATATATATATATATATATATATATATATATATATATATATATATATATATATATATATATATATAAATTTGGATTGCATAAATGCACCCTTATCTATATTTGCCTATGATCATTATAACCAAAACACTGTGTAAATGACCCATATTTCTATTTTCCCATGTATTTGGTTTATTATGATTATTTTAAGTAGACTGATTATTAGAAGGAAGTTGTAAACAGTCGAGCTACTTGCAAGCATGAGGCACGGGCTGGTAAGGTTTAGGGTAAGGGTTAGCGGTTAAGGGTTAGGTTTAGGGGTTAGGTTAAGGGGTTAGGTTAAGGGGTTGAGTTTAGGGGTTGGGTTAAGGGGTTAGGTTTAGGGGTTAGGTTTAGGGGTTAGGTTAGGATTTCTGTAAGTCCAATCGACAGGTCCCGAGGTTAGGGTTAGGGTTAGGGGTTAGGGTTAGGTTAGGGTTAGGGTTAGGGTTAGGTTAGGGTTAGGGTTAGGGTTAGGGTTAGGGTTAGGTAAATATAAAATCCAAGGCCTGGGTCCAATAAAGGGCCCAGACCTGGTTATGCTCAGTCCTTCCCTCCGCTGACCACTAAGAACCCACCCGTGAGCAGGGAAGTGGACAAAAACACAGCTCCTAATAAAATAAAATAAAATATTTGGGTGTTGTTGGTTTGGTCTAGGACTGGTAACCAAGGTTTAGGGTTAATGTAGGTGTGGTTGGTTAAGTTTAGGGTTTGTGTAGGTGTGGTTGGTTAGGTTTAGGGTTCATGTAGGTGTGGTTGGTTAGGTTTAGAGTTAGTGTAGGTGTGGTTGGTTAGGTTTAGGGTTTGTGTAGGTGTGGTTGGTTAGGTTTAGGGTTTGTGTAGGTGTGGTTGGTTAGGTTTAGGGTTTGTGTAGGTGTGGTTGATTAGGTTTAGGGTTTGTGTAGGTGTGGTTGGTTAGGTTTAGGGTTTGTGTAGGTGTGGTTGGTTAGGTTTAGGGTTTGTGTAGGTGTGGTTGGTTAGGTTTAGGGTTCGTGTAGGTGTGGTTGGTTAGGTTTAGAGTTAGTGTAGGTGTGGTTGGTTAAGTTTGGGGTTTGTGTAGGTGTGGTTGGTTAGGTTTAGGGCCTGTATGGATGTGGTTGTAGAAAAGGGAGAATATAGGAGGAAGAAACACCAGAACTCATTATGTCTCATTAAGACCTCTAGGGTAGAGGGTATCCAAGCGTTTCATCCACATCCTCTCAGCTCTGAGACGGTCCTGTAACGACCAGAGGGGATTCAGCTTGGAGTCCTGTCAGCCCTGAGGGCCGCAAGGCCATGACCCAAAAATGTTGCACCACATGTCTACGCTTTTCAATTTTGTGCACAATATTGTGAACATGTTGGTAGATGCGGACACGTAACTCATTCTTGGTTTGGCCAACATACTGTCTGCGTGCACTTGAGACAAAAAATTAAGTACACACAATTAGTAGTTTGGTGGGACAAAGGTTGCAACAGTTGAAATATTTGTTTAGTAGATTTACTCATCACCCAACGTAAAGAGACGTAATATTTACATTTGCCTATTCTGCCTTTTGGTAAAGGTGAATATAATTTACTGTGAACTAAAACGTCCAAAAGATTTTTATTAGCGTTTGTATGCCGCAATGGGTTTGTGGTGTTGAAGATAAGGTGTGGGTGTGAGAAATGTAAGGAAATTTGATTTTAGCGCTGCATTGAGTTGAACACTTTGATTAGAGAAATGTGCCACTAAAGGAATGATTTTGTTTCTAGGATGTGGGTCCGTTATAGGTAACTCTTTGGGTTGGTTGAACGTTTTGAGCATCCTACGGAGGAACGATCTCGAGTAACCCCGTTGTTTCAGAGCAGAAAATAAAGTTTTAGTAGCGGAAAAGAAGAATGACTGTTCTGTACAAATTCTATGGAATCTCAACAATTGAGATTTCACAATCCCTTTGAATGTGTGTTTGGGGTGAAAACTGTGTTTATGAAGAAGTGAGTGAGTGTCAGTTTCTTTGAAATAAACTCTAAAATCCAAATGCCCCGTTTCCTGAAATTTAGGACCCCTATACGAGACCACATCCAGAAAATTGACCTCTTGTGAGTCAATCGTAAACTTAATCTTAATGGAACTCTGATGTGTGTTTAAATGTTGTGTAAATGTCATGAAGTCGTCCTTGGAGTAAGTCCAAACACCCCAGATATCATCAAGAAAACGAAAATACGTGAAAGGTTTCAAAGGAAAAGATGAGAGGGCCGATTCCTCCCAGTCGGCCATAAAAATATTGGCATACGAGGGGCAAACTTCTTCCCCATAGCCGTGCCCTTAATCTGTAAATAAAATTTTGAATCAAACTCAAAATCGTTTTTTGTTAAATTAATTTCTAATAACTTCAAAATATACTCATCCGGCCTTTTTGGGTCCGGGAACTTATTCATACATTTCTTTACAGCTTCCAAACCAATCTTGGTCTCAATATTGGTATACAAACTGTCAATGTCAATAGTAAAAAGAAAAGCATTAGGAGGAATTTGTAAACGGCCAATTTTAGAAATAAAATCATAAGTGTCTTTCAGATAACTAGGGTGTTTCTGTGAAATGGGATTTAAAAAGTGTTCAATGTACTCTGCTACAAAATATGTTTCACTATTACAGTCAGACACGATAGGTCTGCCAGGGGAATTTTGAACGGAACACTCCAATTTTTGGGTTCTTTATGTATTTTGGGTAGTAAATAAAATCTCCTGGGTCTCGGTGGTCCGTTTCCCAGAAGATACTCCTTTTGGCGTCCACTAATGATATTTTTTGAGTACATTTCCTCTAGTATCTCTGTGACCAAATTCATGGTCTGTAAATAAATAGGTTTCTCCAACGGACGATAATGTTCAACAATTGCTAACTGCCTTTGTCCCTCCCAAACATACTGATCTCTATCTTGAATAACAACCGCATTCCCCTTATCTGCGGGCTTGATAACAATATTTGTGTTTTTTTGAAGTTGACGCAATGCTTTCTTTTCCTCTATGGGCAAATTAGGTTTAGCT
This sequence comes from Xyrauchen texanus, assembly GCF_025860055.1. Taxonomy (NCBI): domain Eukaryota; kingdom Metazoa; phylum Chordata; class Actinopteri; order Cypriniformes; family Catostomidae; genus Xyrauchen; species Xyrauchen texanus. Next base: position 68,812 of record NW_026266841.1, on the reverse strand, counting down.
CCAAGACCCCAATGCAAGTGACAATACGCATAATTATCCGCCCTAATAATTTGGGTTATCTGTTTCGGGAGACTAGAGAGAGCCGAGCGTCCAGTCGGAGCCATGCGTGAAAGGAAGTTTGTTTTTTTGAATCTTCTTGCCTTCAAAAAATGTTTCTAATTTTAATCTACGATGGTAGGACTGCATGTCTTTCAACAACACTTTTTTCTGAGTTTTAAGGCCTAAGGGAGCGGGAATAAAAGAGAGACCTTTCAAAAGAACAGAATTTTGTTCGAAGAGAGCACCAAAGACTCAGAAAGATTAATAATGAGCTTATGGGGGCCCATTATTGGGCTAGCACTAGCTGTAAGTTTAAATGGCTCGCCCAATGTGTTAACATGGTCTTAGCGGTCATTGACCTCCAGTGAATGCCGTCGTCTTCCACTTGAAACTGAGCTGTTGGAAGCAGCGGAATAAAATTCATGTTCTTTTTAATGTGTCCATTAATGTGTTCCAACATGAGTTGTTCTTCCATAGGAAGAGTCCTAGAAAAATTTATGAGAGGACAAAACAACTCTGTATCCGTAAACGCTGTTTAACCGCTCTGTACGCTCTCTGCATTTCCGTAATTGCTGTCATTCTGTACCGTTGCCGTCTGTTGTTCAAACCAAACGACAGAATAATCTTTTCAGGCTTGATTGCAATGGTAGCCTTCTCTATAAGATTTCCAGCATGTTGCCACTTGGCCCCTGGAAAGCTATCCACTTGTAAATCTGGATATTGGAATGAAGGGAATCTGTGAAGATTGGAGTCGCCAATTATGACGAATCTCTTTCTCAGTGTTAAGCTCCAGTCGAATAACTTTCTACTCGTATTGACATGCCTGATTGGACGTTCAATCGAGCTGGGAGTCAAAGGGCAGGACTCTGAGTTCCAATCGCAGTTATATCCACCATTGGTGGTTGAGCCTCTAGGGAGAATGTTGAATACAGCTAAGTTCCCCTTGTTCCGCCACCTCAATAGGTCTCTGTAGAGATTTAATATTTGCTTCTCCCTCAGTCTATATTCGACTGGGGAGGAATGTTGAGAATCACTGGGTCTACCACGTATCACCTTTATAATAGGTTCCAAGGGGACCCCGGATTATGAGATGGTTCATATTCTTCGAGAAAACGTGAGAGTGGAGAACCAGTTCTATTCGAATCCCCTGAGAGGTCAGAGAACAACACTACGCTGGAATGTTGAGAAGGGTCAGATGTAGCGGCACAACGTTGTGCAAGGGGTAAAGAAGAATCAATAGAATTCTCCTCCCCCGAATCCACTGACTCCTGAAGTGACCCATCACGCTGTAGAATGGACACTACACCACGATCCCTCCGGTGATGTATGCCCTCCCCAGCGAGGGACTGGCCACCCTCAAGAGCCTTGGACTGGTGTGTACGCGTTTTCCTAGTCCTTTGTTTTCGTGGTGACAACGCTAGAGCCTGTATGGGCTGGAGCGCTGGTTGTAATCCCGCGGGAGGCAATTCCCCCTCAAAGGACCAGTCCCTTCGATTTGGAGGAGACTTGGACACCACCTTCTCCACCAAAAGAGATGGTGAGGTTTGGACTTCAATGTGGTGTGTCCCCGCTTTTGGGAGAACCAAAATTGGAGGGGTACTAACCAAAGGCAATGGAGCTGGTGCTATTCGTGCTAACAGTTGTGAACCAGAGGTCACCACCTCCGCAAATGTGCTGAGATCGTGGGGGCTCTGACACTTGCTCTTCAGCGATGACCGATGGTATTGCCCTGTAATTCGCTTCTGATAGTTCAGCTGTAATCAAAGCCTCTGCTTGTTCAATAGTCTCAGGACTCACCCTCCCTCGAAAATTTCGATGAGCCCAATTAGATGCTATTTCAAACGCTTTTGGCCAATCGGCTTGGTCCGTTTGTTCCCGGATAGCTTTAATCGTTTCATCTATCAACCGCTCATAGTGCTGTTCTAAAATGAGCTGTGTGGTAAAAGACCAATTTTTAGCATTGCCCTCTAGCATTTGAAGCACCTGATCATTAGGAGATGCGGGGTTGACGGCCTCAATCAAAATCCCAGTCAACCTCTGGAAAGTAATCGGTTGGTTATCTTGAACCTTAGTAGTGACCTTCCCCAAATGGTGAACTAAACGGATCAAGTCATACATGCGTTTGATTGTAACTTTAAGCTTAGGGGTGCAGGAATGTGTGTGGTGCTATTTAATAATCGTTGTTTTAAATTATTAAGCCTTCCCTCCCAAAATCTCTTTCTTTGGGGAAGTAACGTGGAAATCTGTCCCTTTCAGACATGTGTGGGCGTGTTCCTCTGTCCAGAGAAACTTCATCATCACGGAAACGTCCCTCGTGATTCACAAAAGAAACAGATTTCACTCTGCGAGCAGAGGAAGAATGAGAAGGAAGATCACAGGGAGCCGGCCGGCCCCTGAAATTTTGTGTAGACACTAAATCAAATTCTGAAGGATCATTATATTGTTGAGGAAAATCTTCCTCAGGTAGAGCATCTTGCTCAACAAAAAGGTTAGGGTTAGGGTTAGGGTTAGGGTTAGGGTTAGGTTAGGGTTAGGGTTAGGGTTAGGGTTAGGTTAGGTTAGGGTTAGGGTTAGGTTAGGGTTAGGGTTAGGTTAGGGTTAGGTAAGGGTTAGGTTAGGATTAGGGTTAGGGTTAGGGTTAGGGTTAGGGTTAGGTTAGGGTTAGGGTTAGGATAGGGTTAGGGTTAGGGTTAGGGTTAGGGTTAGGTTAGGGTTAGGGTTAGGGTTAGGGTTAGGGTTAGGTTGTTAGGGACAACGGCCCCCCCCATAACAGTCCCCCCAGACTGCTATAGTTTACTTAGGGGACTCGCAGAAAAGCACTGGCCGGCGCATGTTTCTGGTGGACCGATCGACCTTTGCCTAAATTACAAAAAAGGGGAATCCCTACCTAGGCCTGTTTGTGCCCCCACATGGCCTTGAGACTTTCGGCCACTAGGGTTTTAGGAAAATCTTGATTCAAGAATCTCCGTTATTTTGATTTTTGTTCCAAACAAGTTCCAGTCCTATGCCTATTTGTAAAACTTTTTAGATTCCTTCTATCGTCCTTCCTTGTTCTAAAGAGAAATTCCTGTCTGCGCCTATTTGTACCCCCACATGGCCTGGAGACTTTTGGCTATTAGGTTAACTCTTTAGATTTTTCCTATATTAGGGTTGGGTTGTTAGGGACAATGGCCCCCCCATAACAGTCTCCTCAGACTGTTATAGTTTATTAGGTTAAAACTTTAGATTTCTTCTATCGTCCTTCCTTGTTCTAAAGAGAAATTCCTGTCTGCACCTATTTGTACCCCCCACATGGCCTGGAGACTTTTGGCTATTAGGTTAACTCTTTAGATTTTTCCTACATTAGGGTTGGGTTGTTAGGGACAATGGCCCCCCCATAACAGTCTCCTCAGACTGCTATAGTTTATTAGGTTAAAACTTTAGATTTCTTCTATCGTCCTTCCTTGTTCTAAAGAGAAATTCCTGTCTGCGCCTATTTGTACCCCCCACATGGCCTGGAGACTTTTGGCTATTAGGTTAACTCTTTAGATTTTTCCTATATTAGGGTTGGGTTGTTAGGGACAATGGCCCCCCCATAACAGTCTCCTCAGACTGTTATAGTTTATTAGGTTAAAACTTTAGATTTCTTCTATCGTCCTTCCTTGTTTTAAAGAGAAATTCCTGTCTGCGCCTATTTGTACCCCCCACATGGCCTGGAGACTTTTGGCTATTAGGTTAACTCTTTAGAATTTTCCTACATTAGGGTTGGGTTGTTAGGGACAATGGCCCCCCCATAACAGTCTCCTCAGACTGCTATAGTTTATTAGGTTAAAACTTTAGATTTCTTCTATCGTCCTTCCTTGTTCTAAAGAGAAATTCCTGTCTGCGCCTATTTGTACCCCCCACATGGCCTGGAGACTTTTGGCTATTAGGTTAACTCTTTAGATTTTTCCTACATTAGGGTTGGGTTGTTAGGGACAATGGCCCCCCCATAACAATCTCCTCAGACTGTTATAGTTTATTAGGTTAAAAATTTTAGATTTCCTCTATCGTCCTTCCTTGTTCTAAAGAGAAATTCCTATCTGTGCCTATTTGTACCCCCAGATGGCCCTAGCGATAAAAACAGGCTTTTTCAAGGGAAAAAAATCATCCCAAAACCCATTCAGGCTACCCCCCAGAAAGTATTTTTTTAAAAGGGTTAGGGTTAGGGTTAGGGTTAGGGTTAGGGTTAGGGTTAGGGTTAGGTTAGGGTTAGGGTTAGGGTTAGGGTTAGGGTTAGGTTAGGGTTAGGGTTAGGTATAGAGGTAAAAACGACTTCCACCCTCATTATGTCCACCCTCATTTGCATATCGAATCTGATTGGCTGGATTGTTTCACAGATAAATCTTTAGGACGGTCGGTCCGATTTTGCCAAGCTTGGTGTCATCGAATTCAGAATTCTGTCTGCATTCATGTGACGAGGAGAGATGAACAGAAGAAGAGAGCAATGGAAATGTAGCGCTGAAAAGGTAGAAGAGTCTTTTGCACGTAGGTTGTGAGTGGTTTAAAAATGTCACATGCACGCCTTTAAGATTTGCATGAATACGACTGTAATGGAGACGTGATAATGAACGCATTTTTCACAAGAACGCTGAAATGATTTTGTAGGAATTGTTGGGTGGGATAAACTCAATCCTTTATTATTATTATCATTTCATAAAACTTATCGGGGCATGCTTGTGAGGAGGAGATTATTGTGTTGCGAGCAGAGCAGACTTGAGTCCAGTAAATATAGCCTATTAAAGAAATTGTTCCAAAAACAAATGCATCAGAAAATAACCGAAGGACTTGAAAAACTTTTAAGAATAAAAACGGCATCGAATCTTGCCACGATAATGAGATGACACACTTGTTAGGGGCGTTTTGCCCTTTGAAATGAAATCTGCGAAATCCAATAAAGCCCATTCGCGGTTCACTCGCTGAGTCATCGATTACAATAACAACACATCAATTCAGATTTCCTTAAAGATAACTTTTTTATTTTTTTATTTAATTTATTTTTTATTAATAATCATGCCAAGGTCTTACATTAAATTGTGTCCAAAATTGCAGAACATGAACAGCCAAAAAATAATAATAAATAATAAAAATAATATAAGGTTGAACAATGAAAGCATTTTTGACTTTTCAATGATTTTTTGTTTTTTATGCCCGTCAAAGACATAATATAGAAGTTACAGTCAACCAGAAAAGTGACTTGACATTGCAACTCTCCACGTGTCCAACTTGCAGAGGTGGGACCAAGTCATTGTTTTCCAAGTCACAAGTAAGTCTCAAGTCATTGCATTAAAGTCCCGAGTGAAGTCCCAAGTCAAGGCAGGCAAGTCCCAAGTCAAGGCAGGCAAGTCCCAAGTCAAGTCCAAGTCAATTTACAAATCGTCAACTTTTAGCTTCAAGTCTTAAAGAAGTCATTAGTGCGCTTTGCCCAAATTAGTGTCAGAGTATTAATTACTATAGTAAATGTATACTAATTTTATCTAGAAGTTTCTAATTTAAAATCTAATTTTATCTTTCTTTTTTTTTATCGATATCTACCCGTAAAGACCAAAGAGGGTAATAAAGATGATACATGGATCTTATCTTTGGACACACATTAAGGCAAACCAAACTTTTACTATAAACACGCTGTGAAAGGACGCTGAACGTGCTGAACTGGTGAGTGAAATCTGAAATATTACCAGGCAGTGGCTAAGGGCAGACATTTAAGTTGCATATACGAGTTCTATACTGTAAAGTGCCATAAACCGAGTAAATGATCGGATTTGTGATTTTTAGAACCACGACCAATATAATTAAATAAATATAGCTAAACGCGTGACAGAGGACCAGCACGTCCGCAAAAGAATGAGTGTGTTTACATGCACATTTTAACCAGTTATGCTCAAAAAGCACCAACGTGTGTGGTCACAATAAATGGCGTTCCTTTATCGAGGTCATACAACAGGGTAATAAAACACCGGGAAGATTTTGTCCATTACACCAATTGCTATAAAACGTTAAATGCTACCGACCGCAGTAAAAGTTTGCGGTTCAATATGCAGACTTTGTTAGCCTGTAAATCAACTTACCTCTGTCTGTGGATTTTCAGATTCCTCACAAAATTGGACGTTGTCGACGAGGTGTCTGTAATTTTGTAACCACAGGTTCTACATGTCGCAATCCTTTTGTTGCCTTTAACGCTGTATTCAATATATCCCAATTATATCACCTTTGGTATAATTTTTGCTGTGTCCTAGTCCTTAAATGCGGCCGTGATCTTCAAACTTGGTCCAGCTTTCGTGGAAGCTGATTGGTTGAATATGGAGCGTTGAAATGCAGATTTGAAAATCAAATGAATCGTCTATTTGGGAAATTAATCGTTGATTTACTGCACATTTTTTAATTATACAACTCTTATCTTTGGTTTTAAAAAGTATAAGTATTTCCAAGTCAGACGGCTGAAGTCCAAGTCAAGTTGCAATCATTGCTGTCAAAGTCTAAGTCGAGTCGCAAGTCTTTTTAATTCTATCGAGTCGAGTCGCAAGTCATCAAATTAGTGACTCGAGTCCGAGTCAAGTCCAAGTCAAGTCCAAGTCACGCGACTCGAGTCCACACCTCTGCCAACTTGATGAAGCCGGATAACCGTTGCATTTTAGAAATGAGTTCACAAGTGAAGGGATGATGAATTTTATTGTGACAAGAGGAGCTTTAAAAACAATATAATAACAATAAATAGCGATACGTGAAATGGCTGAGGCTCCAGTGAGTTAAAATTGTAACTTTGTGGTTTTGCGACGGGTTTTCACACTTCAAAGCCTTTTTAAGACCAACTGAAGAAAACTCAAGGAATCGATTGAAGGGAACAATCCACCAGCGGGCTCTCGAATTGTAAACGTCTAGGGAGCGCACAAAGATTTACATTTGTAACGAACCTTCAAAGTTTAAAAATGCAACTTAAAGGCTTGAATCCCTCTGCTCCCAACCACCAGCACGTGGTAATAGCTTGGCCCCGCCGCTGGGCTGCAGTCCATACAATGTCAGTCTATAGAAAAATGTTTGTCTGTGGGTGGCTGCTGTTCTGAAGGTGCTGGCGGTGTGGGCCTGGGGGTTGCCGAGAAGACCAGCATTGGCCCCGTGACTCTGGGAGGTACGCCGCGGAGATACGGGGCTTCGCTATGGCCCGCATTATATATGGTGCGTGCTGTAGCGGAATTTGACAGCGTGGTTGGTTTCCCGCTGGCGTCCCGGTGGCGTCCCGGGGACCGTGCTAGGAGCGCGTTTGGGGGCGTTTGGAGTCGATCGGCGTAGGTTTGAGTGGAGTGTTTTCGGGGCCCGTGGCAGCCCTCGGTCAGGCCAGAGCAGGACAGAGGATAGAAACCACCGATGGCAAACACGCCATCTTCTTTAACTTTGGTTCCGTTGGTCCGATTTTTTTTTAAACGTTGTATACGTGTTCTATATGTGATCCTCTAGCTGTCTGATTGGCTTTGTCCTCGATCGGTCTTAAGAGTTTTGATTTAGACTCAAATACAGACTTCTCCTACGGTCTAACTTGCTCTATATTGTGTAAATGTTGTGTCTTTTTGATCAGTGTGACTTGCATTTAGTTTGGAAATGTGTCATGTTCAGAAGTTGGTTAAGTTTACAGTTAAAGATGAATAAAGTGATGCAATCTTAATTTGTGTAAGCATGGTGCCTTGATGATACATTTGACTTTTATTAGCTTAGAAGTTGGTTATGTTAAGAAGTTAGGTTAGGTTATGGGATATAGGGATGAAAACCACCCATTTTGTGATGCACCGACAGGTAGCCATGCGGTCAGACACAGTCTGTGAGTGAGCTCGATCAGGTAAAGTGACTCCCTGACATGCTAGCGGCAGCTCTTTTGTGACCTCAGCGGTGCCAAGCAGAAATTGACATTTACATTTATGCATTTGGCAGACGCTTTTATCCAAAGCGACTTACAGTGCACTTATTACAGGGACAATTCCCCGAGCAACTTGGATTAAGTGTCTTGCTCAAGGACACAATGGTAGTGGCTGTGGGGATCGAACCAGCAACCTTCTGATTACCAGTGATGTGCTTTAGTCCACTACACCACCACCACCACTCCATATTAAGCATGCCGCCTATATTAAGCATAAATGTAATAAAACGGTTCCACTGGGGCGGACACACAAAAGTGTAATATGTTTCTCGTGGAAAGACCCCGATAGCGTGTGCTAAGTTTGGGAACGATCGCTCGTTCAGTAGCCAACACGGCGGCCTAAAACGTGCTCCTTTCACAGAGGCTTTATATTGGCCCGACCATATTAAGCATATTTATACGGTAATAATAGGGGTTCCCTGGGGCGGACACACAAAAGTGTAATATGTTTCTCGTGGAAAGACCCCGATAGCGTGTGCAAAGTTTGGGAACGATCGCTCGTTCAGTAGCCAACACGCCGACCTAAAACGTACTCCTTTCACAGAGGCTTTATATAGGCTCGACTATATTAAGCATATTTTGACTGTAATAAAACGGGTTCCCATGGGGCTGGGCACACAAAAGTGTAATATGTTTCTCGTGGGAAGACCCCGATTGTGTGTGCAAAGTTTGGGAACGATCGCTGTTCAGTAGCCAACGCGCGGCCTTAAATGTAATCATTTAACAGAGGCTTAATAGAATCAGACTATATTAAGCATATTATTACTGTAATAAAATGTGTTCCCCTGGGCCTGGGCACACAAAAGTGTAATATGTTTCTCGTGGAAAGACCCCGATTGTGTGTGCAAAGTTTGGGAACGATCGCTCATTCAGTAGCCAACACAGCGGCCTAAAACGTACTCCTTGGCCCTTTATTGTTTCCCCACTGGTATACAATGTGAGTCTATGGAAAAGTGCTCACAAATGATAAAGAGTTTTTTACATCTGAGATGTACTGTTGCAGAAATGATTTTTAATGTCATTCTAAATTTTGCAAGCACAGTATTAAAGTGAATAATTCAGGTGGAATTATACAATAACACGAGAAAATTGTATTGATGGACTTATAAGGATAATAACAAGAAAACTATAATACTACTAATAATAACATTAATAATAGTAATAATTCATTTAATTTATGAAGTGCTTTTCTAGACACGGATGAGAGACCGCAAAGGCTGTCCATTTAACTGGCCATATATTTATTTATAAAATCTGCATGTTTAAAAACACGTGGACGCCTCCTAAAGGTTCAGCATTGAAACTGTCTGTGATTCTCTGTTAAAATATCCACTTTTTAGCAGTTTTGCACAGTGCAGTTTTCAATATGTCCACTATTCAATTCAATACAATTCAAAGGGTCTTTATTGGCATGAATATAAACGATACAGTATTGCCAAAGCAGAGGCTGTGTAAAAAAGAACTACACCTTAATCTATAATTACATTTAGTTTAACAAATATAAAAATAACTAATCAAAATAAATTCACTATGTGTATATGTGTGTATATATTTGTATCTGCAAGTCGTAAATCTATCTTTCTATCTACCTAAATATCTGTCTGTCTGTCTTATCTATCTATCTATCTATCTATCTATCTATCTATCTATCTATCTATCTGTCTGTCTGTCTGTCTGTCTGTCTGTCTGTCTGTCTGTCTGTCTGTCTGTCTGTCTGTCTGTCTGTCTGTCTGTCTGTCTGTCTCTTTGTCTGTCTTATCTATCTATCTATCTATCTATCTATCTATCTATCTATCTATCTATATATCTGTCTGTCTGTCTCTTTGTCTGTCTATCTATCTATCTGTCTGTCTGTCTGTCTGTCTGTCTGTCTCTTTGTCTGTCTATCTATCTATCTGTCTGTCTGTCTGTCTGTCTGTCTGTCTCTTTGTCTGTCTATCTATCTATCTGTCTGTCTGTCTGTCTGTCTGTCTGTCTGTCTGTCTCTTTGTCTGTCTATCTATCTATCTATCTATCTATCTGTCTGTCTGTCTGTCTGTCTGTCTGTCTCTTTGTCTGTCTATCTATCTATCTGTCTGTCTGTCTGTCTGTCTCTTTGTCTGTCTATCTATCTATCTGTCTGTCTGTCTGTCTGTCTGTCTGTCTCTTTGTCTGTCTATCTATCTATCTATCTATCTATCTATCTATCTATCTATCTATCTATCTATCTATCTATCTATCTATCTATCTATCTATCTATCAGCTATGCTGATGACACGCAACTCTACTTGTCTTTCCAGCCCAACGACACCACAGTGACTGCTCGAATCGCTGCCTGTCTGGCAGACATCTCAGCCTGGATGAAGGAACACCACATTCAACTCAACTCAGCCAAGACCGAACTCCTTGTCTTTCCAGCCAACCCTGCTGTTGAACACAACATCACCGTGCAGCTGGGTCCAACTACAGTTTCACCTTCCAAAACGGTCAGAAATCTAGGGGTAACCATTGATGATGAGCTAAATTTCACTGACCACATTTCAAAGACTGCAAGATCATGTAGATTTACACTCGACAATATCAGGAAGATAAGATCCTTCCTCTCTGTACATGCCACACAACTGCTCGTTCAGTCGCCTTGTCATAACTAGACTGGACTACTGTAACGCTCTCATTGCAGGCCTTCCTGCATGTGCTATTAGACCTCTCCAAATGATCCAGAATGCAGCAGCACTTCTGGTCTTTAATGAACCTAAGAGAGCACATGTTACACCACTTTTTGTCTCTCTCCACTCTCTGTCTATCTATCTATTCACTGTCTGTCTCTTTGTCTATCTATCTGTCTGTCTGTCTATCTGTCTGTCTATGTATGTATGTATGTATGTATCCTATCTATCTATCTATCTATCTATCTATCTATCTATCTATCTATCTATCTATCTATCTATCTATCTATCTATCTATCTATCTATCTATCTATCTATCTATCTATCTATCTATCTGTCTATCTTTCTGTTTATCTATATGTCTATCTATATGTCTATCTATATGTCTGTCTTTTCTTTCTATCTATCTGTCTTATTTATCTGTCTGTCAGTCTGTCTTTGTGTCTGTCTGTCTTATCTATCTATCTGTCTGTCTGTCTATCTGTCTTTTCTATCTATCTCTGTCTGTTTGTCTATCTGTCTGTCTATGTATGTATTCTGTCTGTCTGTCTGTCTGTCTGTCTGTCTATCTATATGTCTGTCTTTTCTTTCTATCTATCTGTCTTATCTATCTATCTATCTATCTGTCTGTCTGTCTGTCTGTCTATATGTCTGTCTATCTATATATCTGTCTTTTCTATCTATCTATCTATCTATCTATCTATCTATCTATCTATCTATCTATCTATCTATCTATCTATCTATCTATCATCTGATCGTGGCTGCATTTCTCTTCTAGTAGTTTTAGATCTAAGTGCTGCATTCGACACGATAGATCACGTACATTCTCTTGAATAGGCTGGAGAATTATGTTGGAATTTGTGGAGTTGCATTAGCATGGTTTAGGTCATATTTAGCAGACCACTACCACTTTGTCTATGTAAATGAGGAATCGTCAAACCAAACAAAAGTTAAATATGGAGTGCCACAGGGATCAGTTTTAGGGCTTCTGCTTTTCTCCATGTATATGCTTCCCCTGGGAGATATTATCAGGAATCGTGGAATATGTTTCCACTGCTATGCTGACGATACACAACTTTATATTTCTTCAAAACTTGATGAGATTTCACAATTCTCAAAATTAGCAGAGTGTATCAATTAAATAAAAGATTGGATGGCCAGAAATTTCCTTCTACTCAATTCTGACAAAACAGAGGTTCTAATTATTGGACCAAAAACCTCTAAAAATAAGCCGCTAAAATATAATTTGACTCTAGATGGATGTTCTGTTACATCATCTTCAACAGTGAAAAACTTAGGTGTTATGTTTGATACAATCTGTCCTTTGAAAATCAAATTACAGATGTTTGTAGCACAGCATCCTTCCGCCTCAGAAATAGTGCTAAATGAAGGCATATGCTCTCTGTTGCTGATGCCGAAAAACTAATTCATGCGCTCATGACCTAAAGACTAGATTATTGTAATGCATTACTGGGAGGATGTCCAGCAAGATCAATAAATAAACTTCAATTGGTTCAAAATGCATCAGCATTTTAAAATTCTGTTAACTACATACAAAGCTTTGAATGGTCTAGCTCCGCAGTACTTAAATGATCTTCTGTCACGCTATATTCCATCACGTTCATTACGATCGCAAAATTCTGGCCTGTTAATAGTTCCTAGAATATCAAAATCCACAAAAGGAGGTAGATCCTTTTCATATTTGGCTCCTAAACTATGGAATAGTCTCCCAAACACTGTTCGAGATGCAGACACACCCTCTCAGTTTAAGTCTAGACTAACGACTCATCTATTTAGCCAGACATACACCTAATTTATCCTCCAACCCACAATTAGGCTGCTTTAGTTGGGTCTCCCGGAACCAGAAACAGTGATCATGATCTCTAACTCTGCAATACATTTTATGGCATCTATGCTTACATCTTTTTATTTGTTTCCTTGTCTCAACCTCGGACTCCTATCCTGAGGTCACCAGAACCGGCTGGATCCAGCACCATTCCTGCTTCGTGTTGGACTCCACTGCTTCATGTCGCTGAATGATGATGACTAAATGCAGCCGGTGCCAGCCAAACATCACTTCGGTCTATTATGATGGACTTCAGAGGATGAACTGATACCAACTCCAACCTGCATCACCTCGGTCTATTGATGGACTACGATCTTGAAATGGAATGCATAGACTAGCTATTGCCAACAAAAGCCTTCATCAGCCAATTAACAAGGACAATTGCATCTATGTGAACTTCTGCAATTAATCTAGATGGACTTCAAAGCCTGTGGTCATTAATCTTACAGTTCAAACACAATCAATGTTTAAACAATGACCCTTAACCCTTACTTAGTTTAATAATTTTAAACCATGATTTTAACTATACACAAGTAATATTTACATTATATTCATGATGTTAGCCAGAGGGAACTGGCCCCCACAGTAAGTCTGGTTTCTCCCAAGGTTATTTTTCTCCATTAATCCACATCTTATGGAGTTTTGTGTTCCTTGCCACAGTCAGCCTACAGCTTGCTCACTGGGGTTATTAATACAATTATTATTTAATTATTTTTAAACACGATTAAGAATCGTATTTTATCTAATTGCACAATGATGATTCATCGACATTACAGTTTTATCGTCTGTTAATGCTGATCTTCTGTAAAGCTGCTTTGAAACGATGTGTGTTGTGAAAGGCGCTATACTGAATAAAATTGACTTGACTATCTGTCTGTCTGTCTCTCTGTCTATCTATCAGTCTGTCTGTCTGTCTGTCTGTGTCTGGTTTTGTGTGTCTCTATGTAACTAATTAACTAACTAACTAATAAAGCTTTTAAATAATGTTTAAACTTTTTTATCATTATTATTATTATTTCACAATATTTCTTTTACTTGTATGTGAGGAGTATTTTTGAGTCCAGTTAATTTGATCAAAGATATGTTTCCAAAAATGAAATAAATGAAAAACAAATAACAGAAGGATATTTTGTAGAAAACAAAATGTTTTGAAAATAAACTGCTTCAAATATTGCATAGGTTTAAATTTGTAAGTAGTAAAGTGTAATTCTCCATCAGTCCACTAGGGTTAGCCCCAGTCCGCTGGGGTTAGTTGGGGTTAAATCACTAGTTGACCCTAACCCCTAGCCCTCTGGGGTTAAAAAGTCTGTAGGTATAGAGGTAAAAACGACTTCCACCCTCATTATGTCCACCCTCATTTGCATATCGAATCTGATTGGCTGGATTGTTTCACAGATAAATCTTTAGGACGGTCGGTCCGATTTTGCTAAGCTTGGTGTCATCGAATTCAGAATTCCGTCTGCATTCATGTGACGAGCAGAGATGAACAGAAGAAGAGAGCAATGGAAATGTAGCGCTGAAAAGGTAGAAGAGTCTTTTGCACGTAGGTTGTGAGTGGTTTAAAAATGTCACATGCACGCCTTTAAGATTTGCATGAATACGACTGTAATGGAGACGTGGTAATGAACGCATTTTTCACAAGAACGCTGAAATGTTTTTGTAGGAATTGTTGGGTGGGATAAACTCAATCCTTTATTATTATTATCATTTCATGAAACTTATCGGGGCATGCTTGTGAGGAGGAGATTATTGTGTTGCGAGCAGAGCAGACTTGAGTCCAGTAAATATAGCCTATTAAAGAAATTGTTCCAAAAACAAATGCATCAGAAAATAACCGAAGGACTTGAAAAACTTTTAAGAATAAAAACGGCATCGAATCTTGCCACGATAATGAGATGACACACTTGTTAGGGGCGTTTTGCCCTTTGAAATGAAATCTGCGAAATCCAATAAAGCCCATTCACGGTTCACTCGCTGAGTCATCGATTACAATAACAACACATCAATTCAGATTTCCTTAAAGATAACTTTTTTTTATTTTTTATTTAATTTATTTTTTATTAATAATCATGCCAAGGTCTTACATTAAATTGTGTCCAAAATTGCAGAACATGAACAGCCAAAAAATAATAATAAATAATAAAAATAATATAAGGTTGAACAATGAAAGCATTTTTTGACTTTTCAATGATTTTTTGTTTTTTATGCCCGTCAAAGACATAATATAGAAGTTACAGTCAACCAGAAAAAGTGACTTGACATTGCAACTCTCCACGTGTCCAACTTGCAGAGGTGGGACCAAGTCATTGTTTTCCAAGTCACAAGTAAGTCTCAAGTCATTGCATTAAAGTCCCGAGTGAAGTCCCAAGTCAAGGCAGGCAAGTCCCAAGTCAAGGCAGGCAAGTCCCAAGTCAAGTCCAAGTCAATTTACAAATCGTCAACTTTTAGCTTCAAGTCTTAAAGAAGTCATTAGTGCGCTTTGCCCAAATTAGTGTCAGAGTATTAATTACTATAGTAAATGTATACTAATTTTATCTAGAAGTTTCTAATTTAAAATCTAATTTTATCTTTCTTTTTTTTTTATCGATATCTACCAGTAAAGACCAAAGAGGGTAATAAAGATGATACATGGATCTTATCTTTGGACACACATTAAGGCAAACCAAACTTTTACTATAAACACGCTGTGAAAGGACGCTGAACGTGCTGAACTGGTGAGTGAAATCTGAAATATTACCAGGCAGTGGCTAAGGGCAGACATTTAAGTTGCATATACGAGTTCTATACTGTAAAGTGCCGCAAACCGAGTAAATGATCGGATTTGTGATTTTTAGAACCACGACCAATATAATTAAATAAATATAGCTAAACGCGTGACAGAGGACCAGCACGTCCGCAAAAGAATGAGTGTGTTTACATGCACATTTTAACCAGTTATGCTCAAAAAGCACCAACGTGTGTGGTCACAATAAATGGCGTTCCTTTATCGAGGTCATACAACAGGGTAATAAAACACCGGAAGATTTTGTCCATTACACCAATTGCTATAAAACGTTAAATGCTACCGACCGCAGTAAAAGTTTGCGGTTCAATATGCAGACTTTGTTAGCCTGTAAATCAACTTACCTCTGTCTGTGGATTTTCAGATTCCTCACAAAATTGGACGTTGTCGACGAGGTGTCTGTAATTTTGTAACCACAGGTTCTACATGTCGCAATCCTTTTGTTGCCTTTAACGCTGTATTCAATATATCCCAATTATATCACCTTTGGTATAATTTTTGCTGTGTCCTAGTCCTTAAATGACGCCGTGGTCTTCAAACTTGGTCCAGCTTTCGTGGAAGCTGATTGGTTGAATATGGAGCGTTGAAATGCAGATTTGAAAATCAAATGAATCGTCTATTTGGGAAATTAATCGTTGATTTACTGCACATTTTTTAATTATACAACTCTTATCTTTGGTTTTAAAAAGTATAAGTATTTCCAAGTCAGACGGCTGAAGTCCAAGTCAAGTTGCAATCATTGCTGTCAAAGTCTAAGTCGAGTCGCAAGTCTTTTTAATTCTATCGAGTCGAGTCGCAAGTCATCAAATTAGTGACTCGAGTCCGAGTCAAGTCCAAGTCAAGTCCAAGTCACGCGACTCGAGTCCACACCTCTGCCAACTTGATGAAGCCGGATAACCGTTGCATTTTAGAAATGAGTTCACAAGTGAAGGGATGATGAATTTTATTGTGACAAGAGGAGCTTTAAAAACAATATAATAACAATAAATAGCGATACGTGAAATGGCTGAGGCTCCAGTGAGTTAAAATTGTAACTTTGTGGTTTTGCGACGGGTTTTCACACTTCAAAGCCTTTTTAAGACCAACTGAAGAAAACTCAAGGAATCGATTGAAGGGAACAATCCACCAGCGGGCTCTCGAATTGTAAACGTCTAGGGAGCGCACAAAGATTTACATTTGTAACGACCCTTCAAAGTTTAAAAATGCAACTTAAAGGCTTGAATCCCTCTGCTCCCAACCACCAGCACGTGGTAATAGCTTGGCCCCCGCTGGGCGTGCAGTCCATACAATGTCAGTCTATAGAAAAATGTTTGTCTGTGGGTGGCTGCTGTTCTGAAGGTGCTGGCGGTGTGGGCCTGGGGGTTGCCGAGAAGACCAGCATTGGCCCCGTGACTCTGGGAGGTACGCCATGGAGATACGGGGCTTCGCTATGGCCCGCATTATATATGGTGCGTGCTGTAGCGGAATTTGACAGCGTGGTTGGTTTCCCGCTGGCGTCCCGGTGGCGCCCCGGGGACCGTGCTAGGAGCGCGTTTGGGGGCGTTTGGAGTCGATCGGCGTAGGGTTTGAGTGGAGTGTTTTCGGGGCCCGTGGCAGCCCTCGGTCAGGCCAGAGCAGGACAGAGGATAGAAACCACCGATGGCAAACACGCCATCTTCTTTAACTTTGGTTCCGTTGGTCCGATTTTTTTTAAACGTTGTATACGTGTTCTATATGTGATCCTCTAGCTGTCTGATTGGCTTTGTCCTCGATCGGTCTTAAGAGTTTTGATTTAGACTCAAATACAGACTTCTCCTACGGTCTAACTTGCTCTATATTGTGTAAATGTTGTGTCTTTTTGATCAGTGTGACTTGCATTTAGTTTGGAAATGTGTCATGTTCAGAAGTTGGTTAAGTTTACAGTTAAAGATGAATAAAGTGATGCAATCTTAATTTGTGTAAGCATGGTGCCTTGATGATACATTTGACTTTTATTAGCTTAGAAGTTGGTTATGTTAAGAAGTTAGGTTAGGTTATGGGATATAGGGATGAAAACCACCCATTTTGTGATGCACCGACAGGTAGCCATGCGGTCAGACACAGTCTGTGAGTGAGCTCGATCAGGTAAAGTGACTCCCTGACATGCTAGCTGCAGCTCTTTTGTGACCTCAGCGGTGCCAAGCAGAAATTGACATTTACATTTATGCATTTGGCAGACGCTTTTATCCAAAGCTGACTTACAGTGCACTTATTACAGGGACAATTCCCCGAGCAACTTGGATTAAGTGTCTTGCTCAAGGACACAATGGTAGTGGCTGTGGGGATCGAACCAGCAACCTTCTGATTACCAGTGATGTGCTTTAGTCCACTACACCACCACCACCACTCCATATTAAGCATGCCGCCTATATTAAGCATAAATGTAATAAAACGGTTCCACTGGGGCGGACACACAAAAGTGTAATATGTTTCTCGTGGAAAGACCCCGATAGCGTGTGCTAAGTTTGGGAACGATCGCTCGTTCAGTAGCCAACACGGCGGCCTAAAACGTGCTCCTTTCACAGAGGCTTTATATTGGCCCGACCATATTAAGCATATTTATACGGTAATAATAGGGGTTCCCCTGAGGCGGACACACAAAAGTGTAATATGTTTCTCGTGGAAAGACCCCGATAAGCGTGTGCAAAGTTTGGGAACGATCGCTCGTTCAGTAGCCAACACGCCGACCTAAAACGTACTCCTTTCACAGAGGCTTTATATAGGCTCGACTATATTAAGCATATTTTGACTGTAATAAAACGGGTTCCCATGGGGCTGGGCACACAAAAGTGTAATATGTTTCTCGTGGGAAGACCCCGATTGTGTGTGCAAAGTTTGGGAACGATCGCTCGTTCAGAGCCAACGCGGCGGCCTTAAATGTAATCATTTAACAGAGGCTTAATAGAATCAGACTATATTAAGCATATTATTACTGTAATAAAATGTGTTCCCCTGGGCCTGGGCACACAAAAGTGTAATATGTTTCTCGTGGAAAGACCCCGATTGTGTGTGCAAAGTTTGGGAACGATCGCTCATTCAGTAGCCAACACAGCTGCCTAAAACGTACTCCTTGGCCCTTTATTGTTTCCCCACTGGTATACAATGTGAGTCTATGGAAAAGTGCTCACAAATGATAAAGAGTTTTTTACATCTGAGATGTACTGTTGCAGAAATGATTTTTAATGTCATTCTAAATTTTGCAAGCACAGTATTAAAGTGAATAATTCAGGTGGAATTATACAATAACACGAGAAAATTGTATTGATGGACTTATAAGGATAATAACAAGAAAACTATAATACTACTAATAATAACATTAATAATAGTAATAATTCATTTAATTTATGAAGTGCTTTTCTAGACACGGATGAGAGACCGTAAAGGCTGTCCATTTAACTGGCCATATATTTATTTATAAAATCTGCATGTTTAAAAACACGTGGACGCCCCTAAAGGTTCAGCATTGAAACTGTCTGTGATTCTCTGTTAAAATATCCACTTTTTAGCAGTTTTGCACAGTGCAGTTTTCAATATGTCCACTATTCAATTCAATACAATTCAAAGGGTCTTTATTGGCATGAATATAAACGATACAGTATTGCCAAAGCAGAGGCTGTGTAAAAAGAACTACACCTTAATCTATAATTACATTTAGTTTAACAAATATAAAAATAACTAATCAAAATAAATTCACTATGTGTATATGTGTGTATATATTTGTATCTGCAAGTCGTAAATCTATCTTTCTATCTACCTAAATATCTGTCTGTCTGTCTTATCTATCTATCTATCTATCTATCTATCTATCTATCTATCTATCTATCTATCTATCTATCTATCTATCTATCTGTCTATCTGTCTGTCTGTCTGTCTGTCTGTCTGTCTGTCTGTCTCTTTGTCTGTCTTATCTATCTATCTATCTATCTATCTATCTATCTATATATCTGTCTGTCTGTCTCTTTGTCTGTCTATCTATCTATCTATCTGTCTGTCTGTCTGTCTGTCTGTCTGTCTCTTTGTCTGTCTATCTATCTATCTGTCTGTCTGTCTGTCTGTCTGTCTGTCTGTCTGTCTCTTTGTCTGTCTATCTATCTATCTATCTGTCTGTCTGTCTGTCTGTCTGTCTGTCTCTTTGTCTGTCTATCTATCTATCTATCTATCTATCTATCTATCTGTCTGTCTGTCTGTCTGTCTGTCTGTCTGTCTCTTTGTCTGTCTATCTATCTATCTGTCTGTCTGTCTGTCTGTCTCTTTGTCTGTCTATCTATCTATCTGTCTGTCTGTCTGTCTGTCTGTCTGTCTGTCTCTTTGTCTGTCTATCTATCTATCTATCTATCTATCTATCTATCTATCTATCTATCTATCTATCTATCTATCTATCTATCTATCTATCTATCTATCTATCAGCTATGCTGATGACACGTAACTCTACTTGTCTTTCCAGCCCAACGACACCACAGTGACTGCTCGAATCGCTGCCTGTCTGGCAGACATCTCAGCCTGGATGAAGGAACACCACATTCAACTCAACTCAGCCAAGACCGAACTCCTTGTCTTTCCAGCCAACCCTGCTGTTGAACACAACATCACCGTGCAGCTGGGTCCAACTACAGTTTCACCTTCCAAAACGGTCAGAAATCTAGGGGTAACCATTGATGATGAGCTAAATTTCACTGACCACATTTCAAAGACTGCAAGATCATGTAGATTTACACTCGACAATATCAGGAAGATAAGATCCTTCCTCTCTGTACATGCCACACAACTGCTCGTTCAGTCAGCCTTGTCATAACTAGACTGGACTACTGTAACGCTCTCATTGCAGGCCTTCCTGCATGTGCTATTAGACCTCTCCAAATGATCCAGAATGCAGCAGCACTTCTGGTCTTTAATGAACCTAAGAGAGCACATGTTACACCACTTTTTGTCTCTCTCCACTCTCTGTCTATCTATCTATTCACTGTCTGTCTCTTTGTCTATCTATCTGTCTGTCTGTCTATCTGTCTGTCTATGTATGTATGTATGTATGTATCCTATCTATCTATCTATCTATCTATCTATCTATCTATCTATCTATCTATCTATCTATCTATCTATCTATCTATCTATCTATCTATCTATCTATCTATCTATCTATCTATCTGTCTATCTTTCTGTTTATCTATATGTCTATCTATATGTCTATCTATATGTCTGTCTTTTCTTTCTATCTATCTGTCTTATTTATCTGTCTGTCAGTCTGTCTTTGTGTCTGTCTGTCTTATCTATCTATCTGTCTGTCTGTCTATCTGTCTTTTCTATCTATCTCTGTCTGTTTGTCTATCTGTCTGTCTATGTATGTATTCTGTCTGTCTGTCTGTCTGTCTGTCTGTCTGTCTGTCTATCTATATGTCTGTCTTTTCTTTCTATCTATCTGTCTTATCTATCTATCTATCTATCTATCTGTCTGTCTGTCTGTCTGTCTATATGTCTGTCTATCTATATATCTGTCTTTCTATCTATCTATCTATCTATCTATCTATCTATCTATCTATCTATCTATCTATCTATCTATCTATCTATCTATCTATCTATCTATCTATCTATCTATCTATCATCTGATCGTGGCTGCATTTCTCTTCTAGTAGTTTTAGATCTAAGTGCTGCATTCGACACGATAGATCACGACATTCTCTTGAATAGGCTGGAGAATTATGTTGGAATTTGTGGAGTTGCATTAGCATGGTTTAGGTCATATTTAGCAGACCACTACCACTTTGTCTATGTAAATGAGGAATCGTCAAACCAAACAAAAGTTAAATATGGAGTGCCACAGGGATCAGTTTTAGGGCTTCTGCTTTTCTCCATGTATATGCTTCCCCTGGGAGATATTATCAGGAATCGTGGAATATGTTTCCACTGCTATGCTGACGATACACAACTTTATATTTCTTCAAAACTTGATGAGATTTCACAATTCTCAAAATTAGCAGAGTGTATCAATTAAATAAAAGATTGGATGGCCAGAAATTTCCTTCTACTCAATTCTGACAAAACAGAGGTTCTAATTATTGGACCAAAAACCTCTAAAAATAAGCCGCTAAAATATAATTTGACTCTAGATGGATGTTCTGTTACATCATCTTCAACAGTGAAAAACTTAGGTGTTATGTTTGATACAATCTGTCCTTTGAAAATCAAATTACAGATGTTTGTAGCACAGCATCCTTCCGCCTCAGAAATAGTGCTAAATGAAGGCATATGCTCTCTGTTGCTGATGCCGAAAAACTAATTCATGCGCTCATGACCTAAAGACTAGATTATTGTAATGCATTACTGGGAGGATGTCCAGCAAGATCAATAAATAAACTTCAATTGGTTCAAAATGCATCAGCATTTTAAAATTCTGTTAACTACATACAAAGCTTTGAATGGTCTAGCTCCACAGTACTTAAATGATCTTCTGTCACGCTATATTCCATCACGTTCATTACGATCGCAAAATTCTGGCCTGTTAATAGTTCCTAGAATATCAAAATCCACAAAAGGAGGTAGATCCTTTTCATATTTGGCTCCTAAACTATGGAATAGTCTCCCAAACACTGTTCGAGATGCAGACACACCCTCTCAGTTTAAGTCTAGACTAACGACTCATCTATTTAGCCAGACATACACCTAATTTATCCTCCAACCCACAATTAGGCTGCTTTAGTTGGGTCTCCCGGAACCAGAAACAGTGATCATGATCTCTAACTCTGCAATACATTTTATGGCATCTATGCTTACATCTTTTTATTTGTTTCCTTGTCTCAACCTCGGGACTCCTATCCTGAGGTCACCAGAACCGGCTGGATCCAGCACCATTCCTGCTTCGTGTTGGACTCCACTGCTTCATGTCGCTGAATGATGATGACTAAATGCAGCCGGTGCCAGCCAAACATCACTTCGGTCTATTATGATGGACTTCAGAGGATGAACTGATACCAACTCCAACCTGCATCACCTCGGTCTATTGATGGACTACGATCTTGAAATGGAATGCATAGACTAGCTATTGCCAACAAAAGCCTTCATCAGCCAATTAACAAGGACAATTGCATCTATGTGAACTTCTGCAATTAATCTAGATGGACTTCAAAGCCTGTGGTCATTAATCTTACAGTTCAAACACAATCAATGTTTAAACAATGACCCTTAACCCTTACTTAGTTTAATAATTTTAAACCATGATTTTAACTATACACAAGTAATATTTACATTATATTCATGATGTTAGCCAGAGGGAACTGGCCCCCACAGTAAGTCTGGTTTCTCCCAAGGTTATTTTTCTCCATTAATCCACATCTTATGGAGTTTTGTGTTCCTTGCCACAGTCAGCCTACAGCTTGCTCACTGGGGTTATTAATACAATTATTATTTAATTATTTTTAAACACGATTAAGAATCGTATTTTATCTAATTGCACAATGATGATTCATCGACATTACAGTTTTATCGTCTGTTAATGCTGATCTTCTGTAAAGCTGCTTTGAAACGATGTGTGTTGTGAAAGGCGCTATACTGAATAAAATTGACTTGACTATCTGTCTGTCTGTCTCTCTGTCTATCTATCAGTCTGTCTGTCTGTCTGTCTGTGTCTGGTTTTGTGTGTCTCTATGTAACTAATTAACTAACTAACTAATAAAGCTTTTAAATAATGTTTAAACTTTTTTATCATTATTATTATTATTTCACAATATTTCTTTTACTTGTATGTGAGGAGTATTTTTGAGTCCAGTTAATTTGATCAAAGATATGTTTCCAAAAATGAAATAAATGAAAAACAAATAACAGAAGGATATTTTGTAGAAAACAAAATGTTTTGAAAATAAACTGCTTCAAATATTGCATAGGTTTAAATTTGTAAGTAGTAAAGTGTAATTCTCCATCAGTCCACTAGGGTTAGCCCCAGTCCGCTGGGGTTAGTTGGGGTTAAATCACTAGTTGACCCTAACCCCTAGCCCTCTGGGGTTAAAAAGTCTGTAGGTATAGAGGTAAAAACGACTTCCACCCTCATTATGTCCACCCTCATTTGCATATCGAATCTGATTGGCTGGATTGTTTCACAGATAAATCTTTAGGACGGTCGGTCCGATTTTGCCAAGCTTGGTGTCATCGAATTCAGAATTCCGTCTGCATTCATGTGACGAGGAGAGATGAACAGAAGAAGAGAGCAATGGAAATGTAGGCTGAAAAGGTAGAAGAGTCTTTTGCACGTAGGTTGTGAGTGGTTTAAAAATGTCACATGCACGCCTTTAAGATTTGCATGAATACGACTGTAATGGAGACGTGGTAATGAACGCATTTTTCACAAGAACGCTGAAATGTTTTTGTAGGAATTGTTGGGTGGGATAAACTCAATCCTTTATTATTATTATCATTTCATGAAACTTATCGGGCATGCTTGTGAGGAGGAGATTATTGTGTTGTGAGCAGAGCAGACTTGAGTCCAGTAAATATAGCCTATTAAAGAAATTGTTCCAAAAACAAATGCATCAGAAAATAACCGAAGGACTTGAAAAACTTTTAAGAATAAAAACGGCATCGAATCTTGCCACGATAATGAGATGACACACTTGTTAGGGGCGTTTTGCCCTTTGAAATGAAATCTCGCGAAATCCAATAAAGCCCATTCACGGTTCACTCGCTGAGTCATCGATTACAATAACAACACATCAATTCAGATTTCCTTAAAGATAACTTTTTTTTATTTTTTATTTAATTTATTTTTTATTAATAATCATGCCAAGGTCTTACATTAAATTGTGTCCAAAATTGCAGAACATGAACAGCCAAAAAATAATAATAAATAATAAAAATAATATAAGGTTGAACAATGAAAGCATTTTTTGACTTTTCAATGATTTTTTGTTTTTTATGCCCGTCAAAGACATAATATAGAAGTTACAGTCAACCAGAAAAAGTGACTTGACATTGCAACTCTCCACGTGTCCAACTTGCAGAGGTGGGACCAAGTCATTGTTTTCCAAGTCACAAGTAAGTCTCAAGTCATTGCATTAAAGTCCCGAGTGAAGTCCCAAGTCAAGGCAGGCAAGTCCCAAGTCAAGGCAGGCAAGTCCCAAGTCAAGTCCAAGTCAATTTACAAATCGTCAACTTTTAGCTTCAAGTCTTAAAGAAGTCATTAGTGCGCTTTGCCCAAATTAGTGTCAGAGTATTAATTACTATAGTAAATGTATACTAATTTTATCTAGAAGTTTCTAATTTAAAATCTAATTTTATCTTTCTTTTTTTTTATCGATATCTACCCGTAAAGACCAAAGAGGGTAATAAAGATGATACATGGATCTTATCTTTGGACACACATTAAGGCAAACCAAACTTTTACTATAAACACGCTGTGAAAGGACGCTGAACGTGCTGAACTGGTGAGTGAAATCTGAAATATTACCAGGCAGTGGCTAAGGGCAGACATTTAAGTTGCATATACGAGTTCTATACTGTAAAGTGCCATAAACCGAGTAAATGATCGGATTTGTGATTTTTAGAACCACGACCAATATAATTAAATAAATATAGCTAAACGCGTGACAGAGGACCAGCACGTCCGCAAAAGAATGAGTGTGTTTACATGCACATTTTAACCAGTTATGCTCAAAAAGCACCAACGTGTGTGGTCACAATAAATGGCGTTCCTTTATCGAGGTCATACAACAGGGTAATAAAACACCGGGAAGATTTTGTCCATTACACCAATTGCTATAAAACGTTAAATGCTACCGACCGCAGTAAAAGTTTGCGGTTCAATATGCAGACTTTGTTAGCCTGTAAATCAACTTACCTCTGTCTGTGGATTTTCAGATTCCTCACAAAATTGGACGTTGTCGACGAGGTGTCTGTAATTTTGTAACCACAGGTTCTACATGTCGCAATCCTTTTGTTGCCTTTAACGCTGTATTCAATATATCCCAATTATATCACCTTTGGTATAATTTTTGCTGTGTCCTAGTCCTTAAATGCATGCCATGGTCTTCAAACTTGGTCCAGCTTTCGTGGAAGCTGATTGGTTGAATATGGAGCGTTGAAATGCAGATTTGAAAATCAAATGAATCGTCTATTTGGGAAATTAATCGTTGATTTACTGCACATTTTTTAATTATACAACTCTTATCTTTGGTTTTAAAAAGTATAAGTATTTCCAAGTCAGACGGCTGAAGTCCAAGTCAAGTTGGGTTAGGGTTAGGGTTAGGGTTAGGTTAGGGTTAGGGTTAGGTTAGGTTAGGCTAGGGTTAGGGTTAGGTTAGGGTTAGGCTAGGTAGGGTTAGGGTTAGGCTAGGCTAGGTTAGGCTAGGCTAGGCTAGGGTTAGGTTAGGTTAGGCTAGGTTAGGTTAGGTTAGGGGTTAGGCTAGGTTAGGTTAGGGGTTAGGTTAGGTTAGGTTAGGTTAGGGTTAGGTTAGGGTTAGGTTAGGTTAGGGTTAGGTATAGAGGTAAAACGACTTCCACCCTCATTATGTCCACCCTCATTTGCATATCGAATCTGATTGGCTGGATTGTTTCACAGATAAATCTTTAGGACGGTCGGTCCGATTTTGCTAAGCTTGGTGTCATCGAATTCAGAATTCCGTCTGCATTCATGTGACGAGGAGAGATGAACAGAAGAAGAGAGCAATGGAAATGTAGGCTGAAAAGGTAGAAGAGTCTTTTGCACGTAGGTTGTGAGTGGTTTAAAAATGTCACATGCACGCCTTTAAGATTTGCATGAATACGACTGTAATGGAGACGTGGTAATGAACGCATTTTTCACAAGAACGCTGAAATGTTTTTGTAGGAATTGTTGGGTGGGATAAACTCAATCCTTTATTATTATTATCATTTCATGAAACTTATCGGGGCATGCTTGTGAGGAGGAGATTATTGTGTTGCGAGCAGAGCAGACTTGAGTCCAGTAAATATAGCCTATTAAAGAAATTGTTCCAAAAACAAATGCATCAGAAAATAACCGAAGGACTTGAAAAACTTTTAAGAATAAAAACGGCATCGAATCTTGCCACGATAATGAGATGACACACTTGTTAGGGGCGTTTTGCCCTTTGAAATGAAATCTGCGAAATCCAATAAAGCCCATTCACGGTTCACTCGCTGAGTCATCGATTACAATAACAACACATCAATTCAGATTTCCTTAAAGATAACTTTTTTATTTTTATTTAATTTATTTTTATTAATAATCATGCCAAGGTCTTACATTAAATTGTGTCCAAAATTGCAGAACATGAACAGCCAAAAAATAATAATAAATAATAAAAATAATATAAGGTTGAACAATGAAAGCATTTTTTGACTTTTCAATGATTTTTTGTTTTTATGCCCGTCAAAGACATAATATAGAAGTTACAGTCAACCAGAAAAAGTGACTTGACATTGCAACTCTCCACGTGTCCAACTTGCAGAGGTGGGACCAAGTCATTGTTTTCCAAGTCACAAGTAAGTCTCAAGTCATTGCA
The DNA here is from genome assembly GCF_025860055.1 of Xyrauchen texanus. NCBI lineage: Eukaryota > Metazoa > Chordata > Actinopteri > Cypriniformes > Catostomidae > Xyrauchen > Xyrauchen texanus. The sequence goes on along the minus strand of NW_026266841.1, from coordinate 42,078 downwards.
TTAAAGTCCCGAGTGAAGTCCCAAGTCAAGGCAGGCAAGTCCCAAGTCAAGGCAGGCAAGTCCCAAGTCAAGTCCAAGTCAATTTACAAATCGTCAACTTTTAGCTTCAAGTCTTAAAGAAGTCATTAGTGCGCTTTGCCCAAATTAGTGTCAGAGTATTAATTACTATAGTAAATGTATACTAATTTTATCTAGAAGTTTCTAATTTAAAATCTAATTTTATCTTTCTTTTTTTTTATCGATATCTACCCGTAAAGACCAAAGAGGGTAATAAAGATGATACATGGATCTTATCTTTGGACACACATTAAGGCAAACCAAACTTTTACTATAAACACGCTGTGAAAGGACGCTGAACGTGCTGAACTGGTGAGTGAAATCTGAAATATTACCAGGCAGTGGCTAAGGGCAGACATTTAAGTTGCATATACGAAGTTCTATACTGTAAAGTGCCGCAAACCGAGTAAATGATCGGATTTGTGATTTTTAGAACCACGACCAATATAATTAAATAAATATAGCTAAACGCGTGACAGAGGACCAGCACGTCCGCAAAAGAATGAGTGTGTTTACATGCACATTTTAACCAGTTATGCTCAAAAAGCACCAACGTGTGTGGTCACAATAAATGGCGTTCCTTTATCGAGGTCATACAACAGGGTAATAAAACACCGGGAAGATTTTGTCCATTACACCAATTGCTATAAAGCGTTAAATGCTACCGACCGCAGTAAAAGTTTGCGGTTCAATATGCAGACTTTGTTAGCCTGTAAATCAACTTACCTCTGTCTGTGGATTTTCAGATTCCTCACAAAATTGGACGTTGTCGACGAGGTGTCTGTAATTTTGTAACCACAGGTTCTACATGTCGCAATCCTTTTGTTGCCTTTAACGCTGTATTCAATATATCCCAATTATATCACCTTTGGTATAATTTTTGCTGTGTCCTAGTCCTTAAATGCGCCATGGTCTTCAAACTTGGTCCAGCTTTCGTGGAAGCTGATTGGTTGAATATGGAGCGTTGAAATGCAGATTTGAAAATCAAATGAATCGTCTATTTGGGAAATTAATCGTTGATTTACTGCACATTTTTTAATTATACAACTCTTATCTTTGGTTTTAAAAAGTATAAGTATTTCCAAGTCAGACGGCTGAAGTCCAAGTCAAGTTGGGTTAGGGTTAGGGTTAGGGTTAGGGTTAGGTTAGGTAAGGTTAGGGTTAGGGTTAGGTTAGGTTAGGGTTAGGGTTAGGGTTAGGTTAGGGTTAGGGTTAGGGTTAGGGTTAGGGTAGGGTTAGGGTTAGGGTTAGGGTTAGGTTAGGGTTAGGGTTAGGGTTAGGGTTAGGGTTAGGTTAGGGTTAGGGTTAGGGTTAGGGTTAGGGTTAGGGTTAGTTAGGGTTAGGGTTAGGGTTAGGGTTAGGGTTAGGGTTTAGGGTTAGGGTTAGGGTTAGGGTTAGGTTAGGTTAGGGTTAGGGTTAGGGTTAGGTATAGAGGTAAAAACGACTTCCACCCTCATTATGTCCACCCTCATTTGCATATCGAATCTGATTGGCTGGATTGTTTCACAGATAAATCTTTAGGACGGTCGGTCCGATTTTGCCAAGCTTGGTGTCATCGAATTCAGAATTCCGTCTGCATTCATGTGACGAGGAGAGATGAACAGAAGAAGAGAGCAATGGAAATGTAGCGCTGAAAAGGTAGAAGAGTCTTTTGCACGTAGGTTGTGAGTGGTTTAAAAATGTCACATGCACGCCTTTAAGATTTGCATGAATACGACTGTAATGGAGACGTGGTAATGAACGCATTTTTCACAAGAACGCTGAAATGTTTTTGTAGGAATTGTTGGGTGGGATAAACTCAATCCTTTATTATTATTATCATTTCATAAAACTTATCGGGGCATGCTTGTGAGGAGGAGATTATTGTGTTGTGAGCAGAGCAGACTTGAGTCCAGTAAATATAGCCTATTAAAGAAATTGTTCCAAAAACAAATGCATCAGAAAATAACCGAAGGACTTGAAAAACTTTTAAGAATAAAAGCGGCATCGAATCTTGCCACGATAATGAGATGACACACTTGTTAGGGGCGTTTGCCCTTTGAAATGAAATCTGCGAAATCCAATAAAGCCCATTCAGCGGTTCACTCGCTGAGTCATCGATTACAATAACAACACATCAATTCAGATTTCCTTAAAGATAACTTTTTTTATTTTTTATTTAATTTATTTTTTATTAATAATCATGCCAAGGTCTTACATTAAATTGTGTCCAAAATTGCAGAACATGAACAGCCAAAAAATAATAATAAATAATAAAAATAATATAAGGTTGAACAATGAAAGCATTTTTTGACTTTTCAATGATTTTTTGTTTTTTATGCCCGTCAAAGACATAATATAGAAGTTACAGTCAACCAGAAAAAGTGACTTGACATTGCAACTCTCCACGTGTCCAACTTGCAGAGGTGGGACCAAGTCATTGTTTTCCAAGTCACAAGTAAGTCTCAAGTCATTGCATTAAAGTCCCGAGTGAAGTCCCAAGTCAAGGCAGGCAAGTCCCAAGTCAAGGCAGGCAAGTCCCAAGTCAAGTCCAAGTCAATTTACAAATCGTCAACTTTTAGCTTCAAGTCTTAAAGAAGTCATTAGTGCGCTTTGCCCAAATTAGTGTCAGAGTATTAATTACTATAGTAAATGTATACTAATTTTATCTAGAAGTTTCTAATTTAAAATCTAATTTTATCTTTCTTTTTTTTTATCGATATCTACCCGTAAAGACCAAAGAGGGTAATAAAGATGATACATGGATCTTATCTTTGGACACACATTAAGGCAAACCAAACTTTTACTATAAACACGCTGTGAAAGGACGCTGAACGTGCTGAACTGGTGAGTGAAATCTGAAATATTACCAGGCAGTGGCTAAGGGCAGACATTTAAGTTGCATATACGAGTTCTATACTGTAAAGTGCCACAAACCCGAGTAAATGATCGGATTTGTGATTTTTAGAACCACGACCAATATAATTAAATAAATATAGCTAAACGCGTGACAGAGGACCAGCACGTCCGCAAAAGAATGAGTGTGTTTACATGCACATTTTAACCAGTTATGCTCAAAAAGCACCAACGTGTGTGGTCACAATAAATGGCGTTCCTTTATCGAGGTCATACAACAGGGTAATAAAACACCGGGAAGATTTTGTCCATTACACCAATTGCTATAAAACGTTAAATGCTACCGACCGCAGTAAAAGTTTGCGGTTCAATATGCAGACTTTGTTAGCCTGTAAATCAACTTACCTCTGTCTGTGGATTTTCAGATTCCTCACAAAATTGGACGTTGTCGACGAGGTGTCTGTAATTTTGTAACCACAGGTTCTACATGTCGCAATCCTTTTGTTGCCTTTAACGCTGTATTCAATATATCCCAATTATATCACCTTTGGTATAATTTTTGCTGTGTCCTAGTCCTTAAATGCAGCTGGTCTTCAAACTTGGTCCAGCTTTCGTGGAAGCTGATTGGTTGAATATGGAGCGTTGAAATGCAGATTTGAAAATCAAATGAATCATCTATTTGGGAAATTAATCGTTGATTTACTGCACATTTTTTAATTATACAACTCTTATCTTTGGTTTTAAAAAGTATAAGTATTTCCAAGTCAGACGGCTGAAGTCCAAGTCAAGTTGGGTTAGGGTTAGGGTTAGGGTTAGGGTTAGGTTAGGTAAGGTTAGGGTTAGGGTTAGGTTAGGTTAGGGTTAGGGTTAGGGTTAGGTTAGGGTTAGGGTTAGGGTTAGGGTTAGGGTTAGGGTAGGGTTAGGGTTAGGGTTAGGGTTAGGTTAGGGTTAGGGTTAGGGTTAGGGTTAGGGTTAGGTTAGGGTTAGGGTTAGGGTTAGGGTTAGGGTTAGGGTTAGTTAGGGTTAGGGTTAGGGTTAGGGTTAGGGTTAGGGTTTAGGGTTAGGGTTAGGGTTAGGGTTAGGTTAGGTTAGGGTTAGGGTTAGGGTTAGGTATAGAGGTAAAAACGACTTCCACCCTCATTATGTCCACCCTCATTTGCATATCGAATCTGATTGGCTGGATTGTTTCACAGATAAATCTTTAGGACGGTCGGTCCGATTTTGCCAAGCTTGGTGTCATCGAATTCAGAATTCGTCTGCATTCATGTGACGAGGAGAGATGAACAGAAGAAGAGAGCAATGGAAATGTAGCGCTGAAAAGGTAGAAGAGTCTTTTGCACGTAGGTTGTGAGTGGTTTAAAAATGTCACATGCACGCCTTTAAGATTTGCATGAATACGACTGTAATGGAGACGTGGTAATGAACGCATTTTTCACAAGAACGCTGAAATGTTTTTGTAGGAATTGTTGGGTGGGATAAACTCAATCCTTTATTATTATTATCATTTCATAAAACTTATCGGGGTATGCTTGTGAGGAGGAGATTATTGTGTTGTGAGCAGAGCAGACTTGAGTCCAGTAAATATAGCCTATTAAAGAAATTGTTCCAAAAACAAATGCATCAGAAAATAACCGAAGGACTTGAAAAACTTTTAAGAATAAAAACGGCATCGAATCTTGCCACGATAATGAGATGACACACTTGTTAGGGGCGTTTTGCCCTTTGAAATGAAATCTCGCGAAATCCAATAAAGCCCATTCAGCGGTTCACTCGCTGAGTCATCGATTACAATAACAACACATCAATTCAGATTTCCTTAAAGATAACTTTTTTATTTTTTATTTAATTTATTTTTTATTAATAATCATGCCAAGGTCTTACATTAAATTGTGTCCAAAATTGCAGAACATGAACAGCCAAAAAATAATAATAAATAATAAAAATAATATAAGGTTGAACAATGAAAGCATTTTTGACTTTTCAATGATTTTTTGTTTTTATGCCCGTCAAAGACATAATATAGAAGTTACAGTCAACCAGAAAAAGTGTCTTGACATTGCAACTCTCCACGTGTCCAACTTGCAGAGGTGGGACCAAGTCATTGTTTTCCAAGTCACAAGTAAGTCTCAAGTCATTGCATTAAAGTCCGAGTGAAGTCCCAAGTCAAGGCAGGCAAGTCCCAAGTCAAGGCAGGCAAGTCCCAAGTCAAGTCCAAGTCAATTTACAAATCGTCAACTTTTAGCTTCAAGTCTTAAAGAAGTCATTAGTGCGCTTTGCCCAAATTAGTGTCAGAGTATTAATTACTATAGTAAATGTATACTAATTTTATCTAGAAGTTTCTAATTTAAAATCTAATTTTATCTTTCTTTTTTTTTATCGATATCTACCCGTAAAGACCAAAGAGGGTAATAAAGATGATACATGGATCTTATCTTTGGACACACATTAAGGCAAACCAAACTTTTACTATAAACACGCTGTGAAAGGACGCTGAGCGTGCTGAACTGGTGAGTGAAATCTGAAATATTACCAGGCAGTGGCTAAGGGCAGACATTTAAGTTGCATATACGAGTTCTATACTGTAAAGTGCCGTAAACCGAGTAAATGATCGGATTTGTGATTTTTAGAACCACGACCAATATAATTAAATAAATATAGCTAAACGCGTGACAGAGGACCAGCACGTCCGCAAAAGAATGAGTGTGTTTACATGCACATTTTAACCAGTTATGCTCAAAAAGCACCAACGTGTGTGGTCACAATAAATGGCGTTCCTTTATCGAGGTCATACAACAGGGTAATAAAACACCGGGAAGATTTTGTCCATTACACCAATTGCTATAAAACGTTAAATGCTACCGACCGCAGTAAAAGTTTGCGGTTCAATATGCAGACTTTGTTAGCCTGTAAATCAACTTACCTCTGTCTGTGGATTTTCAGATTCCTCACAAAATTGGACGTTGTCGACGAGGTGTCTGTAATTTTGTAACCACAGGTTCTACATGTCGCAATCCTTTTGTTGCCTTTAACGCTGTATTCAATATATCCCAATTATATCACCTTTGGTATAATTTTTGCTGTGTCCTAGTCCTTAAATGCGCCTGCGGTCTTCAAACTTGGTCCAGCTTTCGTGGAAGCTGATTGGTTGAATATGGAGCGTTGAAATGCAGATTTGAAAATCAAATGAATCGTCTATTTGGGAAATTAATCGTTGATTTACTGCACATTTTTTAATTATACAACTCTTATCTTTGGTTTTAAAAAGTATAAGTATTTCCAAGTCAGACGGCTGAAGTCCAAGTCAAGTTGCAATCATTGCTGTCAAAGTCTAAGTCGAGTCGCAAGTCTTTTTAATTCTATCGAGTCGAGTCGCAAGTCATCAAATTAGTGACTCGAGTCCGAGTCAAGTCCAAGTCAAGTCCAAGTCACGCGACTCGAGTCCACACCTCTGCCAACTTGATGAAGCCGGATAACCGTTGCATTTTAGAAATGAGTTCACAAGTGAAGGGATGATGAATTTTATTGTGACAAGAGGAGCTTTAAAAACAATATAATAACAATAAATAGCGATCACGTGAAATGGCTGAGGCTCCAGTGAGTTAAAATTGTAACTTTGTGGTTTTGCGACGGGTTTTCACACTTCAAAGCCTTTTTAAGACCAACTGAAGAAAACTCAAGGAATCGATTGAAGGGAACAATCCACCAGCGGGCTCTCGAATTGTAAGCGTCTAGGGAGCGCACAAAGATTTACATTTGTAACGACCCTTCAAAGTTTAAAAATGCAACTTAAAGGCTTGAATCCCTCTGCTCCCAACCACCAGCACGTGGTAATAGCTTGGCCCCGCCGCTGGGCGGCAGTCCATACAATGTCAGTCTATAGAAAAATGTTTGTCTGTGGGTGGCTGCTGTTCTGAAGGTGCTGGCGGTGTGGGCCTGGGGGTTGCCGAGAAGACCAGCATTGGCCCCGTGACTCTGGGAGGTACGCTCGCGGAGATACGGGGCTTCGCTATGGCCCGCATTATATATGGTGCGTGCTGTAGCGGAATTTGACAGCGTGGTTGGTTTCCCGCTGGCGTCCCGGTGGCGTCCGGGGACCGTGCTAGGAGCGCGTTTGGGGGCGTTGGAGTCGATCGGCGTAGGTTTGAGTGGAGTGTTTTCGGGGCCCGTGGCAGCCCTCGGTCAGGCCAGAGCAGGACAGAGGATAGAAACCACCGATGGCAAACACGCCATCTTCTTTAACTTTGGTTCCGTTGGTCCGATTTTTTTTTAAACGTTGTATACGTGTTCTATATGTGATCCTCTAGCTGTCTGATTGGCTTTGTCCTCGATCGGTCTTAAGAGTTTTGATTTAGACTCAAATACAGACTTCTCCTACGGTCTAACTTGCTCTATATTGTGTAAATGTTGTGTCTTTTTGATCAGTGTGACTTGCATTTAGTTTGGAAATGTGTCATGTTCAGAAGTTGGTTAAGTTTACAGTTAAAGATGAATAAAGTGATGCAATCTTAATTTGTGTAAGCATGGTGCCTTGATGATACATTTGACTTTTATTAGCTTAGAAGTTGGTTATGTTAAGAAGTTAGGTTAGGTTATGGGATATAGGGATGAAAACCACCCATTTTGTGATGCACCGACAGGTAGCCATGCGGTCAGACACAGTCTGTGAGTGAGCTCGATCAGGTAAAGTGACTCCCTGACATGCTAGCGGCAGCTCTTTTGTGACCTCAGCGGTGCCAAGCAGAAATTGACATTTACATTTATGCATTTGGCAGACGCTTTTATCCAAAGCGACTTAGGGTTAGGGTTAGGGTTAGGGTTAGGTTAGGGTTAGGGTTAGGGTTAGGGTTAGGGTTAGGGTTAGGGTTAGGGTTAGGGTTAGGGTTAGGGTAGTTAGGGTTAGGGTTAGGGTTAGGGTTAGGGTTAGGGGTTAGGTAAGGGTTAGGGTTAGGGTTAGGGTTAGGGTTAGGGGTTAGGGTTAGGGTTAGGGTTAGGGTTAGGGTTAGGGTTAGGGTTAGGTTAGGGTTAGGGTTAGGGTTAGGGTTAGGGTTAGGGTTAGGGTTAGGGTTAGGGTTAGGTTAGGGTTAGGGTTAGGGTTAGGGTTAGGGTTAGGGTTAGGGTTAGGGTTAGGTATAGAGGTAAAAACGACTTCCACCCTCATTATGTCCACCCTCATTTGCATATCGAATCTGATTGGCTGGATTGTTTCACAGATAAATCTTTAGGACGGTCGGTCCGATTTTGCCAAGCTTGGTGTCATCGAATTCAGAATTCCGTCTGCATTCATGTGACGAGGAGAGATGAACAGAAGAAGAGAGCAATGGAAATGTAGCGCTGAAAAGGTAGAAGAGTCTTTTGCACGTAGGTTGTGAGTGGTTTAAAAATGTCACATGCACGCCTTTAAGATTTGCATGAATACGACTGTAATGGAGACGTGGTAATGAACGCATTTTTCACAAGAACGCTGAAATGTTTTTGTAGGAATTGTTGGGTGGGATAAACTCAATCCTTTATTATTATTATCATTTCATGAAACTTATCGGGGCATGCTTGTGAGGAGGAGATTATTGTGTTGCGAGCAGAGCAGACTTGAGTCCAGTAAATATAGCCTATTAAAGAAATTGTTCCAAAAACAAATGCATCAGAAAATAACCGAAGGACTTGAAAAACTTTTAAGAATAAAAACGGCATCGAATCTTGCCACGATAATGAGATGACACACTTGTTAGGGGCGTTTTGCCCTTTGAAATGAAATCTGCGAAATCCAATAAAGCCCATTCACGGTTCACTCGCTGAGTCATCGATTACAATAACAACACATCAATTCAGATTTCCTTAAAGATAACTTTTTTTTATTTTTTATTTATTTTATTTTTTATTAATAATCATGCCAAGGTCTTACATTAAATTGTGTCCAAAATTGCAGAACATGAATAGCCAAAAAATAATAATAAATAATAAAAATAATATAAGGTTGAACAATGAAAGCATTTTTTGACTTTTCAATGATTTTTTGTTTTTTATGCCCGTCAAAGACATAATATAGAAGTTACAGTCAACCAGAAAAAGTGACTTGACATTGCAACTCTCCACGTGTCCAACTTGCAGAGGTGGGACCAAGTCATTGTTTTCCAAGTCACAAGTAAGTCTCAAGTCATTGCATTAAAGTCCCGAGTGAAGTCCCAAGTCAAGGCAGTCAAGTCCCAAGTCAAGGCAGTCAAGTCCCAAGTCAAGGCAGTCAAGTCCCAAGTCAAGTCCAAGTCAATTTACAAATCGTCAACTTTTAGCTTCAAGTCTTAAAGAAGTCATTAGTGCGCTTTGCCCAAATTAGTGTCAGAGTATTAATTACTATAGTAAATGTATACTAATTTTATCTAGAAGTTTCTAATTTAAAATCTAATTTTATCTTTCTTTTTTTTTATCGATATCTACCTGTAAAGACCAAAGAGGGTAATAAAGATGATACATGGATCTTATCTTTGGACACACATTAAGGCAAACCAAACTTTTACTATAAACACGCTGTGAAAGGACGCTGAACGTGCTGAACTGGTGAGTGAAATCTGAAATATTACCAGGCAGTGGCTAAGGGCAGACATTTAAGTTGCATATACGAGTTATATACTGTAAAGGACCGCAAACCGAGTAAATGATCGGATTTGTGATTTTTCGAACCACAACCAGATTTTACAGGGACAATTCCCCGAGCAACTTGGATTAAGTGTCTTGCTCAAGGACACAATGGTGGTGGCTATGGGGATCGGACCAGTGACCTTCTGATTACAAGTGATGTGCTTTAGTCCACTACGCCACCACCACTCCATATTAAGCATGCCGCCTATATTAAGCATATTTTGACTGTAATAAAACGGGTTCCCATGGGGCTGGGCACACAAAAGTGTAATATGTTTCTCGTGGGAAGACCCCGATTGTGTGTGCAAAGTTTGGGAATGATCGCTCGTTAGAGCCAACGCGGCGGCCTTAAATGTAATCATTTAACAGAGGCTTAATAGAATCAGACTATATTAAGCATATTATTACTGTAATAAAACGGGTTCCCATGGGCCTGGGCACACAAAAGTGTAATATGTTTCTCGTGGAAAGACCCCGATTGTGTGTGCAAAGTTTGGGAACGATCGCTCGTTCAGTAGCCAACACAGCGGCCTAAAACGTACTCCTTGGCCCTTTATTGTTTTCCCCACTGGTATACAATGTGAGTCTATGGAAAAGTGCTCACAAATGATAAAGAGTTTTTTACATCTGAGATGTACTGTTGCAGAAATGATTTTTAATGTCATTCTAAATTTTGCAAGCACAGTATTAAAGTGAATAATTCAGGTGGAATTATACAATAACACGAGAAAATTGTATTGATGGACTTATAAGGATAATAACAAGAAAACTATAATACTACTAATAATAACATTAATAATAGTAATAATTCATTTAATTTATGAAGTGCTTTTCTAGACACGGATGAGAGACCGCAAAGGCTGTCCATTTAACTGGCCATATAGATATTTATAAAATCTGCATGTTTAAAAACACGTGGACGCCCCTAAAGGTTCAGCATTGAAACTGTCTGTGATTCTCTGTTAAAATATCCACTTTTTAGCAGTTTTGCACAGTGCAGTTTTCAATATGTCCACTATTCAATTCAATACAATTCAAAGGGTCTTTATTGGCATGAATATAAACGATACAGTATTGCCAAAGCAGAGGCTGTGTAAAAAAGAACTACACCTTAATCTATAATTACATTTAGTTTAACAAATATAAAAATAACTAATCAAAATAAATTCACTATGTGTATATGTGTGTATATATTTGTATCTGCAAGTCGTAAATCTATCTTTCTATCTACCTAAATATCTCTCTGTCTGTCTGTCTCTTTGTCTGTCTTATCTATCTATCTATCTATCTATCTATCTATCTATCTATCTATCTATCTATCTATCTATCTATCTATCTATCTATCTATCTATCTATCTATATATCTGTCTGTCTGTCTGTCTGTCTGTCTCTTTGTCTGTCTATCTATCTATCTATCTATCTATCTATCTGTCTGTCTGTCTGTCTGTCTCTTTGTCTGTCTATCTACCTATCTGTCTGTCTGTCTGTCTGTCTGTCTGTCTCTTTGTCTGTCTGTCTCTTTGTCTGTCTATCTGTCTGTCTGTCTGTCTGTCTGTCTGTCTCTTTGTCTGTCTATCTATCTATCTATCTATCTATCTATCTATCTATCTATCTATCTGTCTGTCTGTCTGTCTGTCTCTTTGTCTGTCTATCTATCTATCTATCTGTCTGTCTCTTTGTCTGTCTGTCTATCTATCTATCTATCTATCTATCTATCTATCTATCTATCTATCTATCTATCTATCTATCTATCTATCTATCTATCTATCTATCTATCTATCTATCTATCAGCTATGCTGATTACACGCAACTCTACTTGTCTTTCCAGCCCAACGACACCACAGTGACTGCTCGAATCGCTGCCTGTCTGGCAGACATCTCAGCCTGGATGAAGGAACACCACATTCAACTCAACTCAGCCAAGACCGAACTCCTTGTCTTTCCAGCCAACCCTGCTGTTGAACACAACATCACCGTGCAGCTGGGTCCAACTACAGTTTCACCTTCCAAAACGGTCAGAAATCTAGGGGTAACCATTGATGATGAGCTAAATTTCACTGACCACATTTCAAAGACTGCAAGATCATGTAGATTTACACTCGACAATATCAGGAAGATAAGATCCTTCCTCTCTGTACATGCCACACAACTGCTCGTTCAGTCGCCTTGTCATAACTAGACTGGACTACTGTAACGCTCTCATTGCAGGCCTTCCTGCATGTGCTATTAGACCTCTCCAAATGATCCAGAATGCAGCAGCACTTCTGGTCTTTAATGAACCTAAGAGAGCACATGTTACACCACTTTTTGTCTCTCTCCACTCTCTGTCTATCTATCTATTCACTGTCTGTCTCTTTGTCTATCTATCTGTCTGTCTGTCTATCTGTCTGTCTATGTATGTATGTATGTATGTATGTATGTATCCTATCTATCTATCTATCTATCTATCTATCTATCTATCTATCTATCTATCTATCTGTCTATCTTTCTGTTTATCTATATGTCTATCTATATGTCTATCTATATGTCTGTCTTTTCTTTCTATCTATCTGTCTTATCTATCTGTCTGTCAGTCTGTCTTTGTGTCTGTCTGTCTTATCTATCTATCTGTCTGTCTATCTGTCTTTTCTATCTATCTCTGTCTGTTTGTCTATCTGTCTGTCTATGTATGTATTCTATCTGTCTGTCTGTCTGTCTGTCTGTCTGTCTGTCTGTCTATCTATATGTCTGTCTTTTCTTTCTATCTATCTGTCTTATCTATCTATCTATCTATCTATCTATCTATCTATCTATCATCTGATCGCGGCTGCATTTCTCTTCTAGTAGTTTTAGATCTAAGTGCTGCATTCGACACGATAGATCACGACATTCTCTTGAATAGGCTGGAGAATTATGTTGGAATTTGTGGAGTTGCATTAGCATGGTTTAGGTCATATTTAGCAGACCACTACCACTTTGTCTATGTAAATGAGGAATCGTCAAACCAAACAAAAGTTAAATATGGAGTGCCACAGGGATCAGTTTTAGGGCTTCTGCTTTTCTCCATGTATATGCTTCCCCTGGGAGATATTATCAGGAATCGTGGAATATGTTTCCACTGCTATGCTGACGATACACAACTTTATATTTCTTCAAAACTTGATGAGATTTCACAATTCTCAAAATTAGCAGAGTGTATCAATTAAATAAAAGATTGGATGGCCAGAAATTTCCTTCTACTCAATTCTGACAAAACAGAGGTTCTAATTATTGGACCAAAAACCTCTAAAAATAAGCCGCTAAAATATAATTTGACTCTAGATGGATGTTCTGTTACATCATCTTCAACAGTGAAAAACTTAGGTGTTATGTTTGATACAATCTGTCCTTTGAAAATCAAATTACAGATGTTTGTAGCACAGCATCCTTCCGCCTCAGAAATAGTGCTAAATGAAGGCATATGCTCTCTGTTGCTGATGCCGAAAAACTAATTCATCGCTCATGACCTAAAGACTAGATTATTGTAATGCATTACTGGGAGGATGTCCAGCAAGATCAATAAATAAACTTCAATTGGTTCAAAATGCATCAGCATTTTAAAATTCTGTTAACTACATACAAAGCTTTGAATGGTCTAGCTCCGCAGTACTTAAATGATCTTCTGTCACGCTATATTCCATCACGTTCATTACGATCGCAAAATTCTGGCCTGTTAATAGTTCCTAGAATATCAAAATCCACAAAAGGAGGTAGATCCTTTTCATATTTGGCTCCTAAACTATGGAATAGTCTCCCAAACACTGTTCGAGATGCAGACACACCCTCTCAGTTTAAGTCTAGACTAACGACTCCTCTATTTAGCCAGACATACACCTAATTTATCCTCCAACCCACAATTAGGCTGCTTTAGTTGGGTCTCCGGAACCAGAAACAGTGATCATGATCTCTAACTCTGCAATACATTTTATGGCATCTATGCTTACATCTTTTTATTTGTTTCCTTGTCTCAACCTCGGGACTCCTATCCTGAGGTCACCAGAACTCGGCTGGATCCAGCACCATTCCTGCTTCGTGTTGGACTCCACTGCTTCATGTCGCTGAATGATGATGACTAAATGCAGCCGGTGCCAGCCAAACATCACTTCGGTCTATTATGATGGACTTCAGAGGATGAACTGATACCAACTCCAACCTGCATCACCTCGGTCTATTGATGGACTACGATCTTGAAATGGAATGCATAGACTAGCTATTGCCAACAAAAGCCTTCATCAGCCAATTAACAAGGACAATTGCATCTATGTGAACTTCTGCAATTAATCTAGATGGACTTCAAAGCCTGTGGTCATTAATCTTACAGTTCAAACACAATCAATGTTTAAACAATGACCCTTAACCCTTACTTAGTTTAATAATTTTAAACCATGATTTTAACTATACACAAGTAATATTTACATTATATTCATGATGTTAGCCAGAGGGAACTGGCCCCCACAGTAAGTCTGGTTTCTCCCAAGGTTATTTTTCTCCATTAATCCACATCTTATGGAGTTTTGTGTTCCTTGCCACAGTCAGCCTACAGCTTGCTCACTGGGGTTATTAATACAATTATTATTTAATTATTTTTAAACACGATTAAGAATCGTATTTTATCTAATTGCACAATGATGATTCATCGACATTACAGTTTTATCGTCTGTTAATGCTGATCTTCTGTAAAGCTGCTTTGAAACGATGTGTGTTGTGAAAGGCGCTATACTGAATAAAATTGACTTGACTATCTGTCTGTCTGTCTCTCTGTCTATCTATCAGTCTGTCTGTCTGTCTGTCTGTGTCTGGTTTTGTGTGTCTCTATGTAACTAATTAACTAACTAACTAATAAAGCTTTTAAATAATGTTTAAACTTTTTTATCATTATTATTATTATTTCACAATATTTCTTTTACTTGTATGTGAGTATTTTTGAGTCCAGTTAATTTGATCAAAGATATGTTTCCAAAAATGAAATAAATGAAAAACAAATAACAGAAGGATATTTTGTAGAAAACAAAATGTTTTGAAAATAAACTGCTTCAAATATTGCATAGGTTTAAATTTGTAAGTAGTAAAGTGTAATTCTCCATCAGTCCACTAGGGTTAGCCCCAGTCCGCTGGGGTTAGTTGGGGTTAAATCACTAGTTGACCCTAACCCCTAGCCCTCTGGGGTTAAAAAGTCTGTAGGTATAGAGGTAAAAACGACTTCCACCCTCATTATGTCCACCCTCATTTGCATATCGAATCTGATTGGCTGGATTGTTTCACAGATAAATCTTTAGGACGGTCGGTCCGATTTTGCCAAGCTTGGTGTCATCGAATTCAGAATTCCGTCTGCATTCATGTGACGAGCAGAGATGAACAGAAGAAGAGAGCAATGGAAATGTAGCGCTGAAAAGGTAGAAGAGTCTTTTGCACGTAGGTTGTGAGTGGTTTAAAAATGTCACATGCACGCCTTTAAGATTTGCATGAATACGACTGTAATGGAGACGTGGTAATGAACGCATTTTTCACAAGAACGCTGAAATGTTTTTGTAGGAATTGTTGGGTGGGATAAACTCAATCCTTTATTATTATTATCATTTCATGAAACTTATCGGGGCATGCTTGTGAGGAGGAGATTATTGTGTTGCGAGCAGAGCAGACTTGAGTCCAGTAAATATAGCCTATTAAAGAAATTGTTCCAAAAACAAATGCATCAGAAAATAACCGAAGGACTTGAAAAACTTTTAAGAATAAAAACGGCATCGAATCTTGCCACGATAATGAGATGACACACTTGTTAGGGGCGTTTTGCCCTTTGAAATGAAATCTGCGAAATCCAATAAAGCCCATTCGCGGTTCACTCGCTGAGTCATCGATTACAATAACAACACATCAATTCAGATTTCCTTAAAGATAACTTTTTTTATTTTTTTATTTAATTTATTTTTTTATTAATAATCATGCCAAGGTCTTACATTAAATTGTGTCCAAAATTGCAGAACATGAATAGCCAAAAAATAATAATAAATAATAAAAATAATATAAGGTTGAACAATGAAAGCATTTTTTGACTTTTCAATGATTTTTTGTTTTTTATGCCCGTCAAAGACATAATATAGAAGTTACAGTCAACCAGAAAAAGTGACTTGACATTGCAACTCTCCACGTGTCCAACTTGCAGAGGTGGGACCAAGTCATTGTTTTCCAAGTCACAAGTAAGTCTCAAGTCATTGCATTAAAGTCCCGAGTGAAGTCCCAAGTCAAGGCAGTCAAGTCCCAAGTCAAGGCAGTCAAGTCCCAAGTCAAGGCAGTCAAGTCCCAAGTCAAGTCCAAGTCAATTTACAAATCGTCAACTTTTAGCTTCAAGTCTTAAAGAAGTCATTAGTGCGCTTTGCCCAAATTAGTGTCAGAGTATTAATTACTATAGTAAATGTATACTAATTTTATCTAGAAGTTTCTAATTTAAAATCTAATTTTATCTTTCTTTTTTTTTATCGATATCTACCCGTAAAGACCAAAGAGGGTAATAAAGATGATACATGGATCTTATCTTTGGACACACATTAAGGCAAACCAAACTTTTACTATAAACACGCTGTGAAAGGACGCTGAACGTGCTGAACTGGTGAGTGAAATCTGAAATATTACCAGGCAGTGGCTAAGGGCAGACATTTAAGTTGCATATACGAGTTATATACTGTAAAGGGCCACAAACCGAGTAAATGATCGGATTTGTGATTTTTCGAACCACAACCAGATTTTACAGGGACAATTCCCCGAGCAACTTGGATTAAGTGTCTTGCTCAAGGACACAATGGTGGTGGCTATGGGGATCGGACCAGTGACCTTCTGATTACAAGTGATGTGCTTTAGTCCACTACGCCACCACCACTCCATATTAAGCATGCCGCCTATATTAAGCATATTTTGACTGTAATAAAACGGGTTCCCATGGGGCTGGGCACACAAAAGTGTAATATGTTTCTCGTGGGAAGACCCCGATTGTGTGTGCAAAGTTTGGGAATGATCGCTCGTTCAGTAGCCAACGCGGCGGCCTTAAATGTAATCATTTAACAGAGGCTTAATAGAATCAGACTATATTAAGCATATTATTACTGTAATAAAATGGGTTCCCATGGGCCTGGGCACACAAAAGTGTAATATGTTTCTCGTGGAAAGACCCCGATTGTGTGTGCAAAGTTTGGGAACGATCGCTCGTTCAGTAGCCAACACAGCGGCCTAAAACGTACTCCTTGGCCCTTTATTGTTTTCCCCACTGGTATACAATGTGAGTCTATGGAAAAGTGCTCACAAATGATAAAGAGTTTTTTACATCTGAGATGTACTGTTGCAGAAATGATTTTTAATGTCATTCTAAATTTTGCAAGCACAGTATTAAAGTGAATAATTCAGGTGGAATTATACAATAACACGAGAAAATTGTATTGATGGACTTATAAGGATAATAACAAGAAAACTATAATACTACTAATAATAACATTAATAATAGTAATAATTCATTTAATTTATGAAGTGCTTTTCTAGACACGGATGAGAGACCGCAAAGGCTGTCCATTTAACTGGCCATATAGATATTTATAAAATCTGCATGTTTAAAAACACGTGGACGCCCCTAAAGGTTCAGCATTGAAACTGTCTGTGATTCTCTGTTAAAATATCCACTTTTTAGCAGTTTTGCACAGTGCAGTTTTCAATATGTCCACTATTCAATTCAATACAATTCAAAGGGTCTTTATTGGCATGAATATAAACGATACAGTATTGCCAAAGCAGAGGCTGTGTAAAAAGAACTACACCTTAATCTATAATTACATTTAGTTTAACAAATATAAAAATAACTAATCAAAATAAATTCACTATGTGTATATGTGTGTATATATTTGTATCTGCAAGTCGTAAATCTATCTTTCTATCTACCTAAATATCTCTCTGTCTGTCTGTCTCTTTGTCTGTCTTATCTATCTATCTATCTATCTATCTATCTATCTATCTATCTATCTATCTATCTATCTATCTATCTATCTATCTATCTATCTATCTATCTATATATCTGTCTGTCTGTCTGTCTGTCTGTCTGTCTGTCTCTTTGTCTGTCTATCTATCTATCTATCTATCTATCTGTCTGTCTGTCTGTCTGTCTCTTTGTCTGTCTATCTACCTATCTGTCTGTCTGTCTGTCTGTCTGTCTGTCTGTCTCTTTGTCTGTCTGTCTCTTTGTCTGTCTATCTGTCTGTCTGTCTGTCTGTCTGTCTGTCTGTCTGTCTCTTTGTCTGTCTATCTATCTATCTATCTATCTATCTGTCTGTCTGTCTGTCTGTCTCTTTGTCTGTCTATCTATCTATCTATCTGTCTGTCTCTTTGTCTGTCTGTCTATCTATCTATCTATCTATCTATCTATCTATCTATCTATCTATCTATCTATCTATCTATCTATCTATCTATCAGCTATGCTGATTACACATAACTCTACTTGTCTTTCCAGCCCAACGACACCACAGTGACTGCTCGAATCGCTGCCTGTCTGGCAGACATCTCAGCCTGGATGAAGGAACACCACATTCAACTCAACTCAGCCAAGACCGAACTCCTTGTCTTTCCAGCCAACCCTGCTGTTGAACACAACATCACCGTGCAGCTGGGTCCAACTACAGTTTCACCTTCCAAAACGGTCAGAAATCTAGGGGTAACCATTGATGATGAGCTAAATTTCACTGACCACATTTCAAAGACTGCAAGATCATGTAGATTTACACTCGACAATATCAGGAAGATAAGATCCTTCCTCTCTGTACATGCCACACAACTGCTCGTTCAGTCGCCTTGTCATAACTAGACTGGACTACTGTAACGCTCTCATTGCAGGCCTTCCTGCATGTGCTATTAGACCTCTCCAAATGATCCAGAATGCAGCAGCACTTCTGGTCTTTAATGAACCTAAGAGAGCACATGTTACACCACTTTTTGTCTCTCTCCGCTCTCTGTCTATCTATCTATTCACTGTCTGTCTCTTTGTCTATCTATCTGTCTGTCTGTCTATCTGTCTGTCTATGTATGTATGTATGTATGTATGTATGTATCCTATCTATCTATCTATCTATCTATCTATCTATCTATCTATCTATCTATCTATCTATCTATCTATCTATCTATCTATCTATCTATCTATCTATCTATCTATCTGTCTATCTTTCTGTTTATCTATATGTCTATCTATATGTCTATCTATATGTCTGTCTTTTCTTTCTATCTATCTGTCTTATCTATCTGTCTGTCAGTCTGTCTTTGTGTCTGTCTGTCTTATCTATCTATCTGTCTGTCTATCTGTCTTTTCTATCTATCTCTGTCTGTTTGTCTATCTGTCTGTCTATGTATGTATTCTATCTGTCTGTCTGTCTGTCTGTCTGTCTGTCTGTCTGTCTGTCTATCTATATGTCTGTCTTTTCTTTCTATCTATCTGTCTTATCTATCTATCTATCTATCTATCTATCATCTGATCGCGGCTGCATTTCTCTTCTAGTAGTTTTAGATCTAAGTGCTGCATTCGACACGATAGATCACGACATTCTCTTGAATAGGCTGGAGAATTATGTTGGAATTTGTGGAGTTGCATTAGCATGGTTTAGGTCATATTTAGCAGACCACTACCACTTTGTCTATGTAAATGAGGAATCGTCAAACCAAACAAAAGTTAAATATGGAGTGCCACAGGGATCAGTTTTAGGGCTTCTGCTTTTCTCCATGTATATGCTTCCCCTGGGAGATATTATCAGGAATCGTGGAATATGTTTCCACTGCTATGCTGACGATACACAACTTTATATTTCTTCAAAACTTGATGAGATTTCACAATTCTCAAAATTAGCAGAGTGTATCAATTAAATAAAAGATTGGATGGCCAGAAATTTCCTTCTACTCAATTCTGACAAAACAGAGGTTCTAATTATTGGACCAAAAACCTCTAAAAATAAGCCGCTAAAATATAATTTGACTCTAGATGGATGTTCTGTTACATCATCTTCAACAGTGAAAAACTTAGGTGTTATGTTTGATACAATCTGTCCTTTGAAAATCAAATTACAGATGTTTGTAGCACAGCATCCTTCCGCCTCAGAAATAGTGCTAAATGAAGGCATATGCTCTCTGTTGCTGATGCCGAAAAACTAATTCATGCGCTCATGACCTAAAGACTAGATTATTGTAATGCATTACTGGGAGGATGTCCAGCAAGATCAATAAATAAACTTCAATTGGTTCAAAATGCATCAGCATTTTAAAATTCTGTTAACTACATACAAAGCTTTGAATGGTCTAGCTCCGCAGTACTTAAATGATCTTCTGTCACGCTATATTCCATCACGTTCATTACGATCGCAAAATTCTGGCCTGTTAATAGTTCCTAGAATATCAAAATCCACAAAAGGAGGTAGATCCTTTTCATATTTGGCTCCTAAACTATGGAATAGTCTCCCAAACACTGTTCGAGATGCAGACACACCCTCTCAGTTTAAGTCTAGACTAACGACTCCTCTATTTAGCCAGACATACACCTAATTTATCCTCCAACCCACAATTAGGCTGCTTTAGTTGGGTCTCCCGGAACCAGAAACAGTGATCATGATCTCTAACTCTGCAATACATTTTATGGCATCTATGCTTACATCTTTTTATTTGTTTCCTTGTCTCAACCTCGGGACTCCTATCCTGAGGTCACCAGAACCGGCTGGATCCAGCACCATTCCTGCTTCGTGTTGGACTCCACTGCTTCATGTCGCTGAATGATGATGACTAAATGCAGCCGGTGCCAGCCAAACATCACTTCGGTCTATTATGATGGACTTCAGAGGATGAACTGATACCAACTCCAACCTGCATCACCTCGGTCTATTGATGGACTACGATCTTGAAATGGAATGCATAGACTAGCTATTGCCAACAAAAGCCTTCATCAGCCAATTAACAAGGACAATTGCATCTATGTGAACTTCTGCAATTAATCTAGATGGACTTCAAAGCCTGTGGTCATTAATCTTACAGTTCAAACACAATCAATGTTTAAACAATGACCCTTAACCCTTACTTAGTTTAATAATTTTAAACCATGATTTTAACTATACACAAGTAATATTTACATTATATTCATGATGTTAGCCAGAGGGAACTGGCCCCCACAGTAAGTCTGGTTTCTCCCAAGGTTATTTTTCTCCATTAATCCACATCTTATGGAGTTTTGTGTTCCTTGCCACAGTCAGCCTACAGCTTGCTCACTGGGGTTATTAATACAATTATTATTTAATTATTTTTAAACACGATTAAGAATCGTATTTTATCTAATTGCACAATGATGATTCATCGACATTACAGTTTTATCGTCTGTTAATGCTGATCTTCTGTAAAGCTGCTTTGAAACGATGTGTGTTGTGAAAGGCGCTATACTGAATAAAATTGACTTGACTATCTGTCTGTCTGTCTCTCTGTCTATCTATCAGTCTGTCTGTCTGTCTGTCTGTGTCTGGTTTTGTGTGTCTCTATGTAACTAATTAACTAACTAACTAATAAAGCTTTTAAATAATGTTTAAACTTTTTTATCATTATTATTATTATTTCACAATATTTCTTTTACTTGTATGTGAGGAGTATTTTTGAGTCCAGTTAATTTGATCAAAGATATGTTTCCAAAAATGAAATAAATGAAAAACAAATAACAGAAGGATATTTTGTAGAAAACAAAATGTTTTGAAAATAAACTGCTTCAAATATTGCATAGGTTTAAATTTGTAAGTAGTAAAGTGTAATTCTCCATCAGTCCACTAGGGTTAGCCCCAGTCCGCTGGGGTTAGTTGGGGTTAAATCACTAGTTGACCCTAACCCCTAGCCCTCTGGGGTTAAAAAGTCTGTAGGTATAGAGGTAAAAACGACTTCCACCCTCATTATGTCCACCCTCATTTGCATATCGAATCTGATTGGCTGGATTGTTTCACAGATAAATCTTTAGGACGGTCGGTCCGATTTTGCCAAGCTTGGTGTCATCGAATTCAGAATTCCGTCTGCATTCATGTGACGAGCAGAGATGAACAGAAGAAGAGAGCAATGGAAATGTAGCGCTGAAAAGGTAGAAGAGTCTTTTGCACGTAGGTTGTGAGTGGTTTAAAAATGTCACATGCACGCCTTTAAGATTTGCATGAATACGACTGTAATGGAGACGTGGTAATGAACGCATTTTTCACAAGAACGCTGAAATGTTTTTGTAGGAATTGTTGGGTGGGATAAACTCAATCCTTTATTATTATTATCATTTCATGAAACTTATCGGGGCATGCTTGTGAGGAGGAGATTATTGTGTTGCGAGCAGAGCAGACTTGAGTCCAGTAAATATAGCCTATTAAAGAAATTGTTCCAAAACAAATGCATCAGAAAATAACCGAAGGACTTGAAAAACTTTTAAGAATAAAAACGGCATCGAATCTTGCCACGATAATGAGATGACACACTTGTTAGGGGCGTTTTGCCCTTTGAAATGAAATCTGCGAAATCCAATAAAGCCCATTCGCGGTTCACTCGCTGAGTCATCGATTACAATAACAACACATCAATTCAGATTTCCTTAAAGATAACTTTTTTTATTTTTTTATTTAATTTATTTTTTTATTAATAATCATGCCAAGGTCTTACATTAAATTGTGTCCAAAATTGCAGAACATGAATAGCCAAAAAATAATAATAAATAATAAAAATAATATAAGGTTGAACAATGAAAGCATTTTTTGACTTTTCAATGATTTTTTGTTTTTATGCCCGTCAAAGACATAATATAGAAGTTACAGTCAACCAGAAAAAGTGACTTGACATTGCAACTCTCCACGTGTCCAACTTGCAGAGGTGGGACCAAGTCATTGTTTTCCAAGTCACAAGTAAGTCTCAAGTCATTGCATTAAAGTCCCGAGTGAAGTCCCAAGTCAAGGCAGTCAAGTCCCAAGTCAAGGCAGTCAAGTCCCAAGTCAAGGCAGTCAAGTCCCAAGTCAAGTCCAAGTCAATTTACAAATCGTCAACTTTTAGCTTCAAGTCTTAAAGAAGTCATTAGTGCGCTTTGCCCAAATTAGTGTCAGAGTATTAATTACTATAGTAAATGTATACTAATTTTATCTAGAAGTTTCTAATTTAAAATC
Organism: Xyrauchen texanus; assembly: GCF_025860055.1. Lineage (NCBI taxonomy): Eukaryota > Metazoa > Chordata > Actinopteri > Cypriniformes > Catostomidae > Xyrauchen > Xyrauchen texanus. Next base: position 19,375 of record NW_026266841.1, on the reverse strand, counting down.
TAATTTTATCTTTCTTTTTTTTTATCGATATCTACCCGTAAAGACCAAAGAGGGTAATAAAGATGATACATGGATCTTATCTTTGGACACACATTAAGGCAAACCAAACTTTTACTATAAACACGCTGTGAAAGGACGCTGAACGTGCTGAACTGGTGAGTGAAATCTGAAATATTACCAGGCAGTGGCTAAGGGCAGACATTTAAGTTGCATATACGAGTTATATACTGTAAAGGGCCGCAAACCGAGTAAATGATCGGATTTGTGATTTTTCGAACCACAACCAGATTTTACAGGGACAATTCCCCGAGCAACTTGGATTAAGTGTCTTGCTCAAGGACACAATGGTGGTGGCTATGGGGATCGGACCAGTGACCTTCTGATTACAAGTGATGTGCTTTAGTCCACTACGCCACCACCACTCCATATTAAGCATGCCGCCTATATTAAGCATATTTTGACTGTAATAAAACGGGTTCCCATGGGGCTGGGCACACAAAAGTGTAATATGTTTCTCGTGGGAAGACCCCGATTGTGTGTGCAAAGTTTGGGAATGATCGCTCGTTCAGTAGCCAACGCGGCGGCCTTAAATGTAATCATTTAACAGAGGCTTAATAGAATCAGACTATATTAAGCATATTATTACTGTAATAAAATGGGTTCCCATGGGCCTGGGCACACAAAAGTGTAATATGTTTCTCGTGGAAAGACCCCGATTGTGTGTGCAAAGTTTGGGAACGATCGCTCGTTCAGTAGCCAACACAGCTGCCTAAAACGTACTCCTTGGCCCTTTATTGTTTTCCCCACTGGTATACAATGTGAGTCTATGGAAAAGTGCTCACAAATGATAAAGAGTTTTTACATCTGAGATGTACTGTTGCAGAAATGATTTTTAATGTCATTCTAAATTTTGCAAGCACAGTATTAAAGTGAATAATTCAGGTGGAATTATACAATAACACGAGAAAATTGTATTGATGGACTTATAAGGATAATAACAAGAAAACTATAATACTACTAATAATAACATTAATAATAGTAATAATTCATTTAATTTATGAAGTGCTTTTCTAGACACGGATGAGAGACCGCAAAGGCTGTCCATTTAACTGGCCATATAGATATTTATAAAATCTGCATGTTTAAAAACACGTGGACGCCCCTAAAGGTTCAGCATTGAAACTGTCTGTGATTCTCTGTTAAAATATCCACTTTTTAGCAGTTTTGCACAGTGCAGTTTTCAATATGTCCACTATTCAATTCAATACAATTCAAAGGGTCTTTATTGGCATGAATATAAACGATACAGTATTGCCAAAGCAGAGGCTGTGTAAAAAGAACTACACCTTAATCTATAATTACATTTAGTTTAACAAATATAAAAATAACTAATCAAAATAAATTCACTATGTGTATATGTGTGTATATATTTGTATCTGCAAGTCGTAAATCTATCTTTCTATCTACCTAAATATCTCTCTGTCTGTCTGTCTCTTTGTCTGTCTTATCTATCTATCTATCTATCTATCTATCTATCTATCTATCTATCTATCTATCTATCTATCTATCTATCTATCTATCTATCTATCTATCTATCTATATATCTGTCTGTCTGTCTGTCTGTCTGTCTGTCTCTTTGTCTGTCTATCTATCTATCTATCTATCTATCTATCTGTCTGTCTGTCTGTCTGTCTGTCTGTCTGTCTATCTATCTGTCTGTCTGTCTGTCTGTCTGTCTGTCTGTCTGTCTCTTTGTCTGTCTGTCTCTTTGTCTGTCTATCTGTCTGTCTGTCTGTCTGTCTGTCTGTCTGTCTCTTTGTCTGTCTATCTATCTATCTATCTATCTATCTATCTGTCTGTCTGTCTGTCTGTCTCTTTGTCTGTCTATCTATCTATCTATCTGTCTGTCTCTTTGTCTGTCTGTCTATCTATCTATCTATCTATCTATCTATCTATCTATCTATCTATCTATCTATCTATCTATCTATCTATCTATCTATCAGCTATGCTGATTACACGCAACTCTACTTGTCTTTCCAGCCCAACGACACCACAGTGACTGCTCGAATCGCTGCCTGTCTGGCAGACATCTCAGCCTGGATGAAGGAACACCACATTCAACTCAACTCAGCCAAGACCGAACTCCTTGTCTTTCCAGCCAACCCTGCTGTTGAACACAACATCACCGTGCAGCTGGGTCCAACTACAGTTTCACCTTCCAAAACGGTCAGAAATCTAGGGGTAACCATTGATGATGAGCTAAATTTCACTGACCACATTTCAAAGACTGCAAGATCATGTAGATTTACACTCGACAATATCAGGAAGATAAGATCCTTCCTCTCTGTACATGCCACACAACTGCTCGTTCAGTCGCCTTGTCATAACTAGACTGGACTACTGTAACGCTCTCATTGCAGGCCTTCCTGCATGTGCTATTAGACCTCTCCAAATGATCCAGAATGCAGCAGCACTTCTGGTCTTTAATGAACCTAAGAGAGCACATGTTACACCACTTTTTGTCTCTCTCCGCTCTCTGTCTATCTATCTATTCACTGTCTGTCTCTTTGTCTATCTATCTGTCTGTCTGTCTATCTGTCTGTCTATGTATGTATGTATGTATGTATGTATGTATCCTATCTATCTATCTATCTATCTATCTATCTATCTATCTATCTATCTATCTATCTATCTATCTATCTATCTATCTGTCTATCTTTCTGTTTATCTATATGTCTATCTATATGTCTATCTATATGTCTGTCTTTTCTTTCTATCTATCTGTCTTATCTATCTGTCTGTCAGTCTGTCTTTGTGTCTGTCTGTCTTATCTATCTATCTGTCTGTCTATCTGTCTTTTCTATCTATCTCTGTCTGTTTGTCTATCTGTCTGTCTATGTATGTATTCTATCTGTCTGTCTGTCTGTCTGTCTGTCTGTCTGTCTGTCTATCTATATGTCTGTCTTTTCTTTCTATCTATCTGTCTTATCTATCTATCTATCTATCTATCTATCATCTGATCGCGGCTGCATTTCTCTTCTAGTAGTTTTAGATCTAAGTGCTGCATTCGACACGATAGATCACGACATTCTCTTGAATAGGCTGGAGAATTATGTTGGAATTTGTGGAGTTGCATTAGCATGGTTTAGGTCATATTTAGCAGACCACTACCACTTTGTCTATGTAAATGAGGAATCGTCAAACCAAACAAAAGTTAAATATGGAGTGCCACAGGGATCAGTTTTAGGGCTTCTGCTTTTCTCCATGTATATGCTTCCCTGGGAGATATTATCAGGAATCGTGGAATATGTTTCCACTGCTATGCTGACGATACACAACTTTATATTTCTTCAAAACTTGATGAGATTTCACAATTCTCAAAATTAGCAGAGTGTATCAATTAAATAAAAGATTGGATGGCCAGAAATTTCCTTCTACTCAATTCTGACAAAACAGAGGTTCTAATTATTGGACCAAAAACCTCTAAAAATAAGCCGCTAAAATATAATTTGACTCTAGATGGATGTTCTGTTACATCATCTTCAACAGTGAAAAACTTAGGTGTTATGTTTGATACAATCTGTCCTTTGAAAATCAAATTACAGATGTTTGTAGCACAGCATCCTTCCGCCTCAGAAATAGTGCTAAATGAAGGCATATGCTCTCTGTTGCTGATGCCGAAAAACTAATTCATGCGCTCATGACCTAAAGACTAGATTATTGTAATGCATTACTGGGAGGATGTCCAGCAAGATCAATAAATAAACTTCAATTGGTTCAAAATGCATCAGCATTTTAAAATTCTGTTAACTACATACAAAGCTTTGAATGGTCTAGCTCCGCAGTACTTAAATGATCTTCTGTCACGCTATATTCCATCACGTTCATTACGATCGCAAAATTCTGGCCTGTTAATAGTTCCTAGAATATCAAAATCCACAAAAGGAGGTAGATCCTTTTCATATTTGGCTCCTAAACTATGGAATAGTCTCCCAAACACTGTTCGAGATGCAGACACACCCTCTCAGTTTAAGTCTAGACTAACGACTCCTCTATTTAGCCAGACATACACCTAATTTATCCTCCAACCCACAATTAGGCTGCTTTAGTTGGGTCTCCGGAACCAGAAACAGTGATCATGATCTCTAACTCTGCAATACATTTTATGGCATCTATGCTTACATCTTTTTATTTGTTTCCTTGTCTCAACCTCGGGACTCCTATCCTGAGGTCACCAGAACCGGCTGGATCCAGCACCATTCCTGCTTCGTGTTGGACTCCACTGCTTCATGTCGCTGAATGATGATGACTAAATGCAGCCGGTGCCAGCCAAACATCACTTCGGTCTATTATGATGGACTTCAGAGGATGAACTGATACCAACTCCAACCTGCATCACCTCGGTCTATTGATGGACTACGATCTTGAAATGGAATGCATAGACTAGCTATTGCCAACAAAAGCCTTCATCAGCCAATTAACAAGGACAATTGCATCTATGTGAACTTCTGCAATTAATCTAGATGGACTTCAAAGCCTGTGGTCATTAATCTTACAGTTCAAACACAATCAATGTTTAAACAATGACCCTTAACCCTTACTTAGTTTAATAATTTTAAACCATGATTTTAACTATACACAAGTAATATTTACATTATATTCATGATGTTAGCCAGAGGGAACTGGCCCCCACAGTAAGTCTGGTTTCTCCCAAGGTTATTTTTCTCCATTAATCCACATCTTATGGAGTTTTGTGTTCCTTGCCACAGTCAGCCTACAGCTTGCTCACTGGGGTTATTAATACAATTATTATTTAATTATTTTTAAACACGATTAAGAATCGTATTTTATCTAATTGCACAATGATGATTCATCGACATTACAGTTTTATCGTCTGTTAATGCTGATCTTCTGTAAAGCTGCTTTGAAACGATGTGTGTTGTGAAAGGCGCTATACGAATAAAATTGACTTGACTATCTGTCTGTCTGTCTCTCTGTCTATCTATCAGTCTGTCTGTCTGTCTGTCTGTGTCTGGTTTTGTGTGTCTCTATGTAACTAATTAACTAACTAACTAATAAAGCTTTTAAATAATGTTTAAACTTTTTTATCATTATTATTATTATTTCACAATATTTCTTTTACTTGTATGTGAGTATTTTTGAGTCCAGTTAATTTGATCAAAGATATGTTTCCAAAAATGAAATAAATGAAAAACAAATAACAGAAGGATATTTTGTAGAAAACAAAATGTTTTGAAAATAAACTGCTTCAAATATTGCATAGGTTTAAATTTGTAAGTAGTAAAGTGTAATTCTCCATCAGTCCACTAGGGTTAGCCCCAGTCCGCTGGGGTTAGTTGGGGTTAAATCACTAGTTGACCCTAACCCCTAGCCCTCTGGGGTTAAAAAGTCTGTAGGTAGGTATAGAGGTAAAACGACTTCCACCCTCATTATGTCCACCCTCATTTGCATATCGAATCTGATTGGCTGGATTGTTTCACAGATAAATCTTTAGGACGGTCGGTCCGATTTTGCCAAGCTTGGTGTCATCGAATTCAGAATTCCGTCTGCATTCATGTGACGAGCAGAGATGAACAGAAGAAGAGAGCAATGGAAATGTAGCGCTGAAAAGGTAGAAGAGTCTTTTGCACGTAGGTTGTGAGTGGTTTAAAAATGTCACATGCACGCCTTTAAGATTTGCATGAATACGACTGTAATGGAGACGTGGTAATGAACGCATTTTTCACAAGAACGCTGAAATGTTTTTGTAGGAATTGTTGGGTGGGATAAACTCAATCCTTTATTATTATTATCATTTCATGAAACTTATCGGGGCATGCTTGTGAGGAGGAGATTATTGTGTTGCGAGCAGAGCAGACTTGAGTCCAGTAAATATAGCCTATTAAAGAAATTGTTCCAAAAACAAATGCATCAGAAAATAACCGAAGGACTTGAAAAACTTTTAAGAATAAAAACGGCATCGAATCTTGCCACGATAATGAGATGACACACTTGTTAGGGGCGTTTTGCCCTTTGAAATGAAATCTGCGAAATCCAATAAAGCCCATTCGCGGTTCACTCGCTGAGTCATCGATTACAATAACAACACATCAATTCAGATTTCCTTAAAGATAACTTTTTTTATTTTTTTATTTAATTTATTTTTTATTAATAATCATGCCAAGGTCTTACATTAAATTGTGTCCAAAATTGCAGAACATGAATAGCCAAAAAATAATAATAAATAATAAAAATAATATAAGGTTGAACAATGAAAGCATTTTTTGACTTTTCAATGATTTTTTGTTTTTTATGCCCGTCAAAGACATAATATAGAAGTTACAGTCAACCAGAAAAAGTGACTTGACATTGCAACTCTCCACGTGTCCAACTTGCAGAGGTGGGACCAAGTCATTGTTTTCCAAGTCACAAGTAAGTCTCAAGTCATTGCATTAAAGTCCCGAGTGAAGTCCCAAGTCAAGGCAGGCAAGTCCCAAGTCAAGGCAGGCAAGTCCCAAGTCAAGTCCAAGTCAATTTACAAATCGTCAACTTTTAGCTTCAAGTCTTAAAGAAGTCATTAGTGCGCTTTGCCCAAATTAGTGTCAGAGTATTAATTACTATAGTAAATGTATACTAATTTTATCTAGAAGTTTCTAATTTAAAATCTAATTTTATCTTTCTTTTTTTTTATCGATATCTACCCGTAAAGACCAAAGAGGGTAATAAAGATGATACATGGATCTTATCTTTGGACACACATTAAGGCAAACCAAACTTTTACTATAAACACGCTGTGAAAGGACGCTGAACGTGCTGAACTGGTGAGTGAAATCTGAAATATTACCAGGCAGTGGCTAAGGGCAGACATTTAAGTTGCATATACGAGTTCTATACTGTAAAGTGCCGCAAACCGAGTAAATGATCGGATTTGTGATTTTTAGAACCACGACCAATATAATTAAATAAATATAGCTAAACGCGTGACAGAGGACCAGCACGTCCGCAAAAGAATGAGTGTGTTTACATGCACATTTTAACCAGTTATGCTCAAAAAGCACCAACGTGTGTGGTCACAATAAATGGCGTTCCTTTATCGAGGTCATACAACAGGGTAATAAAACACCGGGAAGATTTTGTCCATTACACCAATTGCTATAAAACGTTAAATGCTACCGACCGCAGTAAAAGTTTGCGGTTCAATATGCAGACTTTGTTAGCCTGTAAATCAACTTACCTCTGTCTGTGGATTTTCAGATTCCTCACAAAATTGGACGTTGTCGACGAGGTGTCTGTAATTTTGTAACCACAGGTTCTACATGTCGCAATCCTTTTGTTGCCTTTAACGCTGTATTCAATATATCCCAATTATATCACCTTTGGTATAATTTTTGCTGTGTCCTAGTCCTTAAATGCGCGCCGTGGTCTTCAAACTTGGTCCAGCTTTCGTGGAAGCTGATTGGTTGAATATGGGCGTTGAAATGCAGATTTGAAAATCAAATGAATCGTCTATTTGGGAAATTAATCGTTGATTTACTGCACATTTTTAATTATACAACTCTTATCTTTGGTTTTAAAAAGTATAAGTATTTCCAAGTCAGACGGCTGAAGTCCAAGTCAAGTTGCAGGTCATTGCTGTCAAAGTCTAAGTCGAGTCGCAAGTCTTTTTTAATTCTATCGAGTCGAGTCGTAAGTCATCAAATTAGTGACTCGAGTCCGAGTCAAGTCCAAGTCAAGTCCAAGTCACGCGACTCGAGTCCACACCTCTGCCAACTTGATGAAGCCGGATAACCGTTGCATTTTAGAAATGAGTTCACAAGTGAAGGGATGATGAATTTTATTGTGACAAGAGGAGCTTTAAAAACAATATAATAACAATAAATAGCGATACGTGAAATGGCTGAGGCTCCAGTGAGTTAAAATTGTAACTTTGTGGTTTTGCGACGGGTTTTCACACTTCAAAGCCTTTTTAAGACCAACTGAAGAAAACTCAAGGAATCGATTGAAGGGAACAATCCACCAGCGGGCTCTCGAATTGTAAGCGTCTAGGGAGCGCACAAAGATTTACATTTGTAACGACCCTTCAAAGTTTAAAAATGCAACTTAAAGGCTTGAATCCCTCTGCTCCCAACCACCAGCACGTGGTAATAGCTTGGCCCCGCCGCTGGGCGTGCAGTCCATACAATGTCAGTCTATGGAAAAATGTTTGTCTGTGGGTGGCTGCTGTTCTGAAGGTGCTGGCGGTGTGGGCCTGGGGTTGCCGAGAAGACCAGCATTGGCCCCGTGACTCTGGGAGGTACGCTCGCGGAGATACTGGGGCTTCGCTATGGCCCGCATTATATATGGTGCGTGCTGTAGCGGAATTTGACAGCGTGGTTGGTTTCCCGCTGGCGTCCGGTGGCGTCCGGGGACCGTGCTAGGAGCGCGTTTGGGGGCGTTTGGAGTCGATCGGCGTAGGTTTGAGTGGAGTGTTTTCGGGGCCCGTGGCAGCCCTCGGTCAGGCCAGAGCAGGACAGAGGATAGAAACCACCGATGGCAAACACGCCATCTTCTTTAACTTTGGTTCCGTTGGTCCGATTTTTTTTTAAAACGTTGTATACGTGTTCTATATGTGATCCTCTAGCTGTCTGATTGGCTTTGTCCTCGATCGGTCTTAAGAGTTTTGATTTAGACTCAAATACAGACTTCTCCTACGGTCTAACTTGCTCTATATTGTGTAAATGTTGTGTCTTTTTGATCAGTGTGACTTGCATTTAGTTTGGAAATGTGTCATGTTCAGAAGTTGGTTAAGTTTACAGTTAAAGATGAATAAAGTGATGCAATCTTAATTTGCGTAAGCATGGTGCCTTGATGATACATTTGACTTTTATTAGCTTAGAAGTTGGTTATGTTAAGAAGTTAGGTTAGGTTTGGGATATAGGGATGAAAACCACCCATTTTGTGATGCACCGACAGGTAGCCATGCGGTCAGACACAGTCTGTGAGTGAGCTCGATCAGGTAAAGTGACTCCCTGACATGCTAGCGGCAGCTCTTTTGTGACCTCAGCGGTGCCAAGCAGAAATTGACATTTACATTTATGCATTTGGCAGACGCTTTTATCCAAAGCGACTTACAGTGCACTTATTACAGGGACAATTCCCGGAGCAACTTGGATTAAGTGTCTTGCTCAAGGACACAATGGTAGTGGCTGTGGGGATCGAACCAGCAACCTTCTGATTACCAGTGATGTGCTTTAGTCCACTACACCACCACCACCACTCCATATTAAGCATGCCGCCTATATTAAGCATAAATGTAATAAAACGGTTCCACTGGGGCGGGACACACAAAAGTGTAATATGTTTCTCGTGGAAAGACCCCGATAGCGTGTGCAAAGTTTGGGAACGATCGCTCGTTCAGTAGCCAACACGGCGGCCTAAAACGTGCTCCTTTCACAGAGGCTTTATATTGGCCCGACCATATTAAGCATATTTATACGGTAATAATAGGGGTTCCCCTGGGGCGGGACACACAAAAGTGTAATATGTTTCTCGTGGAAAGACCCCGATAGCGTGTGCAAAGTTTGGGAACGATCGCTCGTTCAGTAGCCAACACGCCGGCCTAAAACGTACTCCTTTCACAGAGGCTTTATATAGGCTCGACTATATTAAGCATATTTTGACTGTAATAAAACGGGTTCCCATGGGGCTGGGCACACAAAAGTGTAATATGTTTCTCGTGGGAAGACCCCGATTGTGTGTGCAAAGTTTGGGAACGATCGCTCGTTCAGTAGCCAACGCGGCGGCCTTAAATGTAATCATTTAACAGAGGCTTAATAGAATCAGACTATATTAAGCATATTATTACTGTAATAAAATGTGTTCCCCTGGGCCTGGGCACACAAAAGTGTAATATGTTTCTCGTGGAAAGACCCCGATTGTGTGTGCAAAGTTTGGGAACGATCGCTCGTTCAGTAGCCAACACAGCGGCCTAAAACGTACTCCTTGGCCCTTTATTGTTTCCCCACTGGTATACAATGTGAGTCTATGGAAAAGTGCTCACAAATGATAAAGAGTTTTTACATCTGAGATGTACTGTTGCAGAAATGATTTTTAATGTCATTCTAAATTTTGCAAGCACAGTATTAAAGTGAATAATTCAGGTGGAATTATACAATAACACGAGAAAATTGTATTGATGGACTTATAAGGATAATAACAAGAAAACTATAATACTACTAATAATAACATTAATAATAGTAATAATTCATTTAATTTATGAAGTGCTTTTCTAGACACGGATGAGAGACCGCAAAGGCTGTCCATTTAACTGGCCATATATTTATTTATAAAATCTGCATGTTTAAAAACACGTGGACGCCCCTAAAGGTTCAGCATTGAAACTGTCTGTGATTCTCTGTTAAAATATCCACTTTTTAGCAGTTTTGCACAGTGCAGTTTTCAATATGTCCACTATTCAATTCAATACAATTCAAAGGGTCTTTATTGGCATGAATATAAACGATACAGTATTGCCAAAGCAGAGGCTGTGTAAAAAAGAACTACACCTTAATCTATAATTACATTTAGTTTAACAAATATAAAAATAACTAATCAAAATAAATTCACTATGTGTATATGTGTGTATATATTTGTATCTGCAAGTCGTAAATCTATCTTTCTATCTACCTAAATATCTGTCTGTCTGTCTTATCTATCTATCTATCTGTCTGTCTGTCTGTCTGTCTGTCTGTCTGTCTGTCTGTCTGTCTCTTTGTCTGTCTTATCTATCTATCTATCTATCTATCTATCTATCTATCTATCTATCTATCTATCTATCTATCTATCTATATATCTGTCTGTCTGTCTCTTTGTCTGTCTATCTATCTATCTGTCTGTCTGTCTGTCTGTCTGTCTGTCTGTCTCTTTGTCTGTCTGTCTGTCTGTCTGTCTGTCTGTCTCTTTGTCTGTCTATCTATCTATCTGTCTGTCTGTCTGTCTGTCTGTCTGTCTATCTGTCTATCTATCTATCTATCTATCTATCTATCTATCTGTCTGTCTGTCTGTCTGTCTCTTTGTCTGTCTATCTATCTATCTATCTGTCTGTCTGTCTGTCTGTCTCTTTGTCTGTCTATCTATCTATCTATCTATCTATCTATCTATCTATCTATCAGCTATGCTGATGACACGCAACTCTACTTGTCTTTCCAGCCCAACGACACCACAGTGACTGCTCGAATCGCTGCCTGTCTGGCAGACATCTCAGCCTGGATGAAGGAACACCACATTCAACTCAACTCAGCCAAGACCGAACTCCTTGTCTTTCCAGCCAACCCTGCTGTTGAACACAACATCACCGTGCAGCTGGGTCCAACTACAGTTTCACCTTCCAAAACGGTCAGAAATCTAGGGGTAACCATTGATGATGAGCTAAATTTCACTGACCACATTTCAAAGACTGCAAGATCATGTAGATTTACACTCGACAATATCAGGAAGATAAGATCCTTCCTCTCTGTACATGCCACACAACTGCTCGTTCAGTCGCCTTGTCATAACTAGACTGGACTACTGTAACGCTCTCATTGCAGGCCTTCCTGCATGTGCTATTAGACCTCTCCAAATGATCCAGAATGCAGCAGCACTTCTGGTCTTTAATGAACCTAAGAGAGCACATGTTACACCACTTTTTGTCTCTCTCCGCTCTCTGTCTATCTATCTATTCACTGTCTGTCTCTTTGTCTATCTATCTGTCTGTCTGTCTATCTGTCTGTCTATGTATGTATGTGTATGTATGTATGTATCCTATCTATCTATCTATCTATCTATCTATCTATCTATCTATCTATCTATCTATCTATCTATCTATCTATCTATCTATCTATCTATCTATCTGTCTATCTGTCTATCTTTCTGTTTATCTATATGTCTATCTATATGTCTGTCTTTTCTTTCTATCTATCTGTCTGTCAGTCTGTCTTTGTGTCTGTCTGTCTTATCTATCTGTCTGTCTGTCTATCTGTCTTTTCTATCTATCTCTGTCTGTTTGTCTATCTGTCTGTCTATGTATGTATTCTATCTATCTGTCTGTCTGTCTGTCTGTCTGTCTGTCTGTCTATCTATATGTCTGTCTTTTCTTTCTATCTATCTGTCTTATCTATCTATCTATCTGTCTGTCTGTCTGTCTGTCTATATGTCTGTCTGTCTGTCTATCTATATGTCTGTCTTTTCTTTCTATCTATCTGTCTTATCTATCTATCTATCTGTCTGTCTGTCTGTCTGTCTGTCTGTCTTTTCTATCTATCTCTGTCTGTTTGTCTATCTGTCTGTCTATGTATGTATTCTATCTATCTGTCTATCTGTCTGTCTGTCTGTCTGTCTATCTATATGTCTGTCTTTTCTTTCTATCTATCTGTCTTATCTATCTATCTATCTGTCTGTCTGTCTGTCTGTCTGTCTGTCTATCTATATGTCTGTCTTTTCTTTCTATCTATCTGTCTTATCTATCTATCTGTCTGTCTGTCTGTCTGTCTGTCTGTCTGTCTGTCTCTTTGTCTGTCTATCTATCTATCTATCTATCTATCTATCTATCTATCTATCTATCTATCTATCTATCTATCTATCTATCTATCTATCTATCAGCTATGCTGATGACACGCTAACTCTACTTGTCTTTCCAGCCCAACGACACCACAGTGACTGCTCGAATCGCTGCCTGTCTGGCAGACATCTCAGCCTGGATGAAGGAACACCACATTCAACTCAACTCAGCCAAGACCGAACTCCTTGTCTTTCCAGCCAACCCTGCTGTTGAACACAACATCACCGTGCAGCTGGGTCCAACTACAGTTTCACCTTCCAAAACGGTCAGAAATCTAGGGGTAACCATTGATGATGAGCTAAATTTCACTGACCACATTTCAAAGACTGCAAGATCATGTAGATTTACACTCGACAATATCAGGAAGATAAGATCCTTCCTCTCTGTACATGCCACACAACTGCTCGTTCAGTCAGCCTTGTCATAACTAGACTGGACTACTGTAACGCTCTCATTGCAGGCCTTCCTGCATGTGCTATTAGACCTCTCCAAATGATCCAGAATGCAGCAGCACTTCTGGTCTTTAATGAACCTAAGAGAGCACATGTTACACCACTTTTTGTCTCTCTCCGCTCTCTGTCTATCTATCTATTCACTGTCTGTCTCTTTGTCTATCTATCTGTCTGTCTGTCTATCTGTCTGTCTATGTATGTATGTATGTATGTATGTATGTATCCTATCTATCTATCTATCTATCTATCTATCTATCTATCTATCTATCTATCTATCTATCTATCTATCTATCTATCTATCTATCTATCTATCTATCTATCTATCTATCTATCTGTCTATCTTTCTGTTTATCTATATGTCTATCTATATGTCTATCTATATGTCTGTCTTTTCTTTCTATCTATCTGTCTTATCTATCTGTCTGTCAGTCTGTCTTTGTGTCTGTCTGTCTTATCTATCTATCTGTCTGTCTATCTGTCTTTTCTATCTATCTCTGTCTGTTTGTCTATCTGTCTGTCTATGTATGTATTCTATCTGTCTGTCTGTCTGTCTGTCTGTTAGGGTTAGGGTTAGGTTAGGGTTAGGGTTAGGGTTAGGGTTAGGGTTAGGGTTAGGGTTAGGGTTAGGGTTAGGGTTAGGGTTAGGGTTAGGGTTAGGGTTAGGGTTAGGGTTAGGGTTAGGGTTAGGGTTAGGGTTAGGGTTAGGGTTAGGGTTAGGGTTAGGGTTAGGGTTAGGGTTAGGGTTAGGGTTAGGGTTAGGGTTAGGGTTAGGGTTAGGGTTAGGGTTAGGGTTAGGGTTAGGGTTAGGGTTAGGGTTAGGGTTAGGGTTAGGGTTAGGGTTAGGGTTAGGGTTAGGGTTAGGGTTAGGGTTAGGGTTAGGGTTAGGGTTAGGGTTAGGGTTAGGGTTAGGGTTAGGGTTAGGGTTAGGGTTAGGGTTAGGGTTAGGGTTAGGGTTAGGGTTAGGGTTAGGGTTAGGGTTAGGGTTAGGGTTAGGGTTAGGGTTAGGGTTAGGGTTAGGGTTAGGGTTAGGGTTAGGGTTAGGGTTAGGGTTAGGGTTAGGGTTAGGGTTAGGGTTAGGGTTAGGGTTAGGGTTAGGGTTAGGGTTAGGGTTAGGGTTAGGGTTAGGGTTAGGGTTAGGGTTAGGGTTAGGGTTAGGGTTAGGGTTAGGGTTAGGGTTAGGGTTAGGGTTAGGGTTAGGGTTAGGGTTAGGGTTAGGGTTAGGGTTAGGGTTAGGGTTAGGGTTAGGGTTAGGGTTAGGGTTAGGGTTAGGGTTAGGGTTAGGGTTAGGGTTAGGGTTAGGGTTAGGGTTAGGGTTAGGGTTAGGGTTAGGGTTAGGGTTAGGGTTAGGGTTAGGGTTAGGGTTAGGGTTAGGGTTAGGGTTAGGGTTAGGGTTAGGGTTAGGGTTAGGGTTAGGGTTAGGGTTAGGGTTAGGGTTAGGGTTAGGGTTAGGGTTAGGGTTAGGGTTAGGGTTAGGGTTAGGGTTAGGGTTAGGGTTAGGGTTAGGGTTAGGGTTAGGGTTAGGGTTAGGGTTAGGGGTTAGGGTTAGGGTTAGGGTTAGGGTTAGGGTTAGGGTTAGGGTTAGGGTTAGGGTTAGGGTTAGGGTTAGGGTTAGGGTTAGGGTTAGGGTTAGGGTTAGGGTTAGGGTTAGGGTTAGGGTTAGGGTTAGGGTTAGGGTTAGGGTTAGGGTTAGGGTTAGGGTTAGGGTTAGGGTTAGGGTTAGGGTTAGGGTTAGGGTTAGGGTTAGGGTTAGGGTTAGGGTTAGGGTTAGGGTTAGGGTTAGGGTTAGGGTTAGGGTTAGGGTTAGGGTTAGGGTTAGGGTTAGGGTTAGGGTTAGGGTTAGGGTTAGGGTTAGGGTTAGGGTTAGGGTTAGGGTTAGGGTTAGGGTTAGGGTTAGGGTTAGGGTTAGGGTTAGGGTTAGGGTTAGGGTTAGGGTTAGGGTTAGGGTTAGGGTTAGGGTTAGGGTTAGGGTTAGGGTTAGGGTTAGGGTTAGGGTTAGGGTTAGGGTTAGGGTTAGGGTTAGGGTTAGGGTTAGGGTTAGGGTTAGGGTTAGGGTTAGGGTTAGGGTTAGGGTTAGGGTTAGGGTTAGGGTTAGGGTTAGGGTTAGGGTTAGGGTTAGGGTTAGGGTTAGGGTTAGGGTTAGGGTTAGGGTTAGGGTTAGGGTTAGGGTTAGGGTTAGGGTTAGGGTTAGGGTTAGGGTTAGGGTTAGGGTTAGGGTTAGGGTTAGGGTTAGGGTTAGGGTTAGGGTTAGGGTTAGGGTTAGGGTTAGGGTTAGGGTTAGGGTTAGGGTTAGGGTTAGGGTTAGGGTTAGGGTTAGGGTTAGGGTTAGGGTTAGGGTTAGGGTTAGGGTTAGGGTTAGGGTTAGGGTTAGGGTTAGGGTTAGGGTTAGGGTTAGGGTTAGGGTTAGGGTTAGGGTTAGGGTTAGGGTTAGGGTTAGGGTTAGGGTTAGGGTTAGGGTTAGGGTTAGGGTTAGGGTTAGGGTTAGGGTTAGGGTTAGGGTTAGGGTTAGGGTTAGGGTTAGGGTTAGGGTTAGGGTTAGGGTTAGGGTTAGGGTTAGGGTTAGGGTTAGGGTTAGGGTTAGGGTTAGGGTTAGGGTTAGGGTTAGGGTTAGGGTTAGGGTTAGGGTTAGGGTTAGGGTTAGGGTTAGGGTTAGGGTTAGGGTTAGGGTTAGGGTTAGGGTTAGGGTTAGGGTTAGGGTTAGGGTTAGGGTTAGGGTTAGGGTTAGGGTTAGGGTTAGGGTTAGGGTTAGGGTTAGGGTTAGGGTTAGGGTTAGGGTTAGGGTTAGGGTTAGGGTTAGGGTTAGGGTTAGGGTTAGGGTTAGGGTTAGGGTTAGGGTTAGGGTTAGGGTTAGGGTTAGGGTTAGGGTTAGGGTTAGGGTTAGGGTTAGGGTTAGGGTTAGGGTTAGGGTTAGGGTTAGGGTTAGGGTTAGGGTTAGGGTTAGGGTTAGGGTTAGGGTTAGGGTTAGGGTTAGGGTTAGGGTTAGGGTTAGGGTTAGGGTTAGGGTTAGGGTTAGGGTTAGGGTTAGGGTTAGGGTTAGGGTTAGGGTTAGGGTTAGGGTTAGGGTTAGGGTTAGGGTTAGGGTTAGGGTTAGGGTTAGGGTTAGGGTTAGGGTTAGGGTTAGGGTTAGGGTTAGGGTTAGGGTTAGGGTTAGGGTTAGGGTTAGGGTTAGGGTTAGGGTTAGGGTTAGGGTTAGGGTTAGGGTTAGGGTTAGGGTTAGGGTTAGGGTTAGGGTTAGGGTTAGGGTTAGGGTTAGGGTTAGGGTTAGGGTTAGGGTTAGGGTTAGGGTTAGGGTTAGGGTTAGGGTTAGGGTTAGGGTTAGGGTTAGGGTTAGGGTTAGGGTTAGGGTTAGGGTTAGGGTTAGGGTTAGGGTTAGGGTTAGGGTTAGGGTTAGGGTTAGGGTTAGGGTTAGGGTTAGGGTTAGGGTTAGGGTTAGGGTTAGGGTTAGGGTTAGGGTTAGGGTTAGGGTTAGGGTTAGGGTTAGGGTTAGGGTTAGGGTTAGGGTTAGGGTTAGGGTTAGGGTTAGGGTTAGGGTTAGGGTTAGGGTTAGGGTTAGGGTTAGGGTTAGGGTTAGGGTTAGGGTTAGGGTTAGGGTTAGGGTTAGGGTTAGGGTTAGGGTTAGGGTTAGGGTTAGGGTTAGGGTTAGGGTTAGGGTTAGGGTTAGGGTTAGGGTTAGGGTTAGGGTTAGGGTTAGGGTTAGGGTTAGGGTTAGGGTTAGGGTTAGGGTTAGGGTTAGGGTTAGGGTTAGGGTTAGGGTTAGGGTTAGGGTTAGGGTTAGGGTTAGGGTTAGGGTTAGGGTTAGGGTTAGGGTTAGGGTTAGGGTTAGGGTTAGGGTTAGGGTTAGGGTTAGGGTTAGGGTTAGGGTTAGGGTTAGGGTTAGGGTTAGGGTTAGGGTTAGGGTTAGGGTTAGGGTTAGGGTTAGGGTTAGGGTTAGGGTTAGGGTTAGGGTTAGGGTTAGGGTTAGGGTTAGGGTTAGGGTTAGGGTTAGGGTTAGGGTTAGGGTTAGGGTTAGGGTTAGGGTTAGGGTTAGGGTTAGGGTTAGGGTTAGGGTTAGGGTTAGGGTTAGGGTTAGGGTTAGGGTTAGGGTTAGGGTTAGGGTTAGGGTTAGGGTTAGGGTTAGGGTTAGGGTTAGGGTTAGGGTTAGGGTTAGGGTTAGGGTTAGGGTTAGGGTTAGGGTTAGGGTTAGGGTTAGGGTTAGGGTTAGGGTTAGGGTTAGGGTTAGGGTTAGGGTTAGGGTTAGGGTTAGGGTTAGGGTTAGGGTTAGGGTTAGGGTTAGGGTTAGGGTTAGGGTTAGGGTTAGGGTTAGGGTTAGGGTTAGGGTTAGGGTTAGGGTTAGGGTTAGGGTTAGGGTTAGGGTTAGGGTTAGGGTTAGGGTTAGGGTTAGGGTTAGGGTTAGGGTTAGGGTTAGGGTTAGGGTTAGGGTTAGGGTTAGGGTTAGGGTTAGGGTTAGGGTTAGGGTTAGGGTTAGGGTTAGGGTTAGGGTTAGGGTTAGGGTTAGGGTTAGGGTTAGGGTTAGGGTTAGGGTTAGGGTTAGGGTTAGGGTTAGGGTTAGGGTTAGGGTTAGGGTTAGGGTTAGGGTTAGGGTTAGGGTTAGGGTTAGGGTTAGGGTTAGGGTTAGGGTTAGGGTTAGGGTTAGGGTTAGGGTTAGGGTTAGGGTTAGGGTTAGGGTTAGGGTTAGGGTTAGGGTTAGGGTTAGGGTTAGGGTTAGGGTTAGGGTTAGGGTTAGGGTTAGGGTTAGGGTTAGGGTTAGGGTTAGGGTTAGGGTTAGGGTTAGGGTTAGGGTTAGGGTTAGGGTTAGGGTTAGGGTTAGGGTTAGGGTTAGGGTTAGGGTTAGGGTTAGGGTTAGGGTTAGGGTTAGGGTTAGGGTTAGGGTTAGGGTTAGGGTTAGGGTTAGGGTTAGGGTTAGGGTTAGGGTTAGGGTTAGGGTTAGGGTTAGGGTTAGGGTTAGGGTTAGGGTTAGGGTTAGGGTTAGGGTTAGGGTTAGGGTTAGGGTTAGGGTTAGGGTTAGGGTTAGGGTTAGGGTTAGGGTTAGGGTTAGGGTTAGGGTTAGGGTTAGGGTTAGGGTTAGGGTTAGGGTTAGGGTTAGGGTTAGGGTTAGGGTTAGGGTTAGGGTTAGGGTTAGGGTTAGGGTTAGGGTTAGGGTTAGGGTTAGGGTTAGGGTTAGGGTTAGGGTTAGGGTTAGGGTTAGGGTTAGGGTTAGGGTTAGGGTTAGGGTTAGGGTTAGGGTTAGGGTTAGGGTTAGGGTTAGGGTTAGGGTTAGGGTTAGGGTTAGGGTTAGGGTTAGGGTTAGGGTTAGGGTTAGGGTTAGGGTTAGGGTTAGGGTTAGGGTTAGGGTTAGGGTTAGGGTTAGGGTTAGGGTTAGGGTTAGGGTTAGGGTTAGGGTTAGGGTTAGGGTTAGGGTTAGGGTTAGGGTTAGGGTTAGGGTTAGGGTTAGGGTTAGGGTTAGGGTTAGGGTTAGGGTTAGGGTTAGGGTTAGGGTTAGGGTTAGGGTTAGGGTTAGGGTTAGGGTTAGGGTTAGGGTTAGGGTTAGGGTTAGGGTTAGGGTTAGGGTTAGGGTTAGGGTTAGGGTTAGGGTTAGGGTTAGGGTTAGGGTTAGGGTTAGGGTTAGGGTTAGGGTTAGGGTTAGGGTTAGGGTTAGGGTTAGGGTTAGGGTTAGGGTTAGGGTTAGGGTTAGGGTTAGGGTTAGGGTTAGGGTTAGGGTTAGGGGTTAGGGTTAGGGTTAGGGTTAGGGGTTAGGGTTAGGGTTAGGGTTAGGGTTAGGGTTAGGGTTAGGGTTAGGGTTAGGGTTAGGGTTAGGGTTAGGGTTAGGGTTAGGGTTAGGGTTAGGGTTAGGGTTAGGGTTAGGGTTAGGGTTAGGGTTAGGGTTAGGGTTAGGGTTAGGGTTAGGGTTAGGGTTAGGGTTAGGGTTAGGGTTAGGGTTAGGGTTAGGGTTAGGGTTAGGGTTAGGGTTAGGGTTAGGGTTAGGGTTAGGGTTAGGGTTAGGGTTAGGGTTAGGGTTAGGGTTAGGGTTAGGGTTAGGGTTAGGGTTAGGGTTAGGGTTAGGGTTAGGGTTAGGGTTAGGGGTTAGGGTTAGGGTTAGGGTTAGGGTTAGGGTTAGGGTTAGGGTTAGGGTTAGGGTTAGGGTTAGGGTTAGGGTTAGGGTTAGGGTTAGGGTTAGGGTTAGGGGTTAGGGTTAGGGTTAGGGTTAGGGTTAGGGTTAGGGTTAGGGTTAGGGTTAGGGTTAGGGTTAGGGTTAGGGTTAGGGTTAGGGTTAGGGTTAGGGTTAGGGTTAGGGTTAGGGTTAGGGTTAGGGTTAGGGTTAGGGTTAGGGTTAGGGTTAGGGTTAGGGTTAGGGTTAGGGTTAGGGTTAGGG
>NW_026266840.1:0-19730 GCF_025860055.1 Xyrauchen texanus | reverse complement strand
TGGTTCAAGGTTGTTAAAACCGGGGTGGTAGTGGGGATAAGCTCCCACTCCCTATAAAATGCCCCAATGGTGTGCGTGCCTCAAACAGCCTCTGACAACCCAGTCCAGCTCCTGGCCTTCCCGTGTGGCTTAGCTACTAAGCCCGGCTAAACCGCTTCCACTATCAGGAGAAGGGCAAAGGCGGTCCTCTAGCTCTCAAACCAGTCGCTCGGGCAGATGGGGCTCGGCCAACCTTGGATGGTAGCTCATCTAGGAGAAGGTAACTCTGATTCCAAACCTCCGCTGCCTTGCGTGTATACCCCTTCTGGGGATAGGCTAAGGAGTAAACCCTGACAGAAAATCCGAGCTGGAGTCCCTAAGGCGTGCTTGACATTGTATTGTCTTTACCGGCAACTCCTGCGGCGCAGCTGGAGCCAAGTTGTATCGACTTTGTCTTTCCCTTGATTCTTCAGCTTCGTGGAGAGGGGGCCTGCTGCATGGGCAACAACTGGCTCTCCATATAACCCTGCCCAGGCTCTGTAGCTCCACTGAGAGGACACTCCAGCCATCGCAAGATGTCGACTCAACACGGAGGGGGCAGTTACCGGTTATAAGCTCGTCCGACATGGCAGGAAGCGAAGGCCAGGGGTCCCTTTGACGGTGGGAGAGGTCATCGCACTCATTGGACAGCCACCGCCGCCTTAAGCTGGGCAGCCCCCAGCCAGTAAGGTGCCGCCCCGCCATGGCTCACCTGCCCCACTGGGTGCGTGGGGGATTAGAGAGGCATCTCTCAAAAGTGGGCCACTAAACACTCGCACCAGGCAAGTCAAAGGAAGAACCAAGAAAGAAGCCTCCAGCTCTTCGCTTCGCTAGCTGGAACGCCAGGACTATGTGTCCAGGACTAACCGCAGACCTTCTGCAGATCGACGACGCAAGGAAGACGGCCGCCATTGACAGGGAACTATCACGCTTGAACGCCGACATTGCCGCCTCTACAGGAGACCCGGCTGGCTGACAACGGCACCATCAGGGAAACAAACTACACTTTCTACTGGCAGGGGAAGTCCCCAGACCAACCCAGGCAACATGGTGTTGGCTTCGCTGTGAAGAACACACTTGTCAGTTTCACCGAGCTCCCCACAGCAGGCACAGAGAGGATACTCACCCTCCGCTGTCAACGCCTTCTGGCCCAGTCAACATTCTCAGCGTGTACGCCCCAACCCTCTGCTCCACCGCGAGGAAAAAGATGAGTTTTACCAGGCCCTAGATGAAGCTGATATCCAGGTGGCCCAGCACTGAAGGCCTTTTCCTCTTAGGAGACTTCAATGCAAGAGTAGGAGCTGACCACAAGGCTTGGCCCACCTGCCTCGGAAGCTTTGGGAGGGGGAAGATAAACGAGAACGCCAGAGACTGCTCGAGCTCTTGTGCCACCACGGCCTGTGTGTGACCAACACCTTCTTCAAGTGTAAAGAGATCCACCAGGTGTCATGGAGGCACTCCCGATCCCGCCACTGGCACCAGCTTGACCTGGTCATCACCAGAAGAGCGGATATTGGTTGCGCCCTCCTCACCCAGCAGTTACCACAGTGCCGACCGCGTATACGGACCACGCTCGTAGCAAGCAAGGTGCGACTACACCCAAAAGGTTGTACCACTCCAAGAAGAAGGGTCGCCTCACGATAAATGCCTGCTGCGCCAGCAATCCTGAGAAAACCCAGCAGTTCATCAGCAGGCTGGAACACGCTCAGCGAGGAGTGTCAGCAGATGACACCATCGACCCAAGTGGCTCCGCCCGCGACGCTGGGTTTACAACGCCGCCATTACCGCCTACGGGAAGAAGGAGCGGAAAAATGTCGACTGGTACGAGGCACACTGGGAAGAAATGGAGCCCGTGACTGAGGCAAAAAGGAAAGCCCTTCTGGCCTACAAGGCCAATCCAAGCCCTAGTATCTTACAATCCTCCGACTGCCAGGAACAAAGCCCAGCAGACCGCCAGCCACTGCGCCAACACCTACTGGCTAGACCTCTGCAGCAGCATACAAAGAGCTGCCGAGACAGGAAACGCAAGAGGGATGTACGAGGGCATCAAGAAGGCAACAGGCCCAACCCCTCCAAGACCGCCCTCAAGTCCAAGACGGAGAGGTTATCACCGACCAGGAAAAGCAGATGAAGCGATGGACGGAGCACTACCTTGAGCTATACGCAACGCTGAACGCGGTGACTGACACGGCTCTCAACGCCATCCCAGACCTACCAGTCATGGAGGAGCTAGATACCCCACCAACCATGGATCTAGCTCAGCAAAGCCATCGACTGCCTTGCCTGCAGGAAGGCTCAGGAGCTGATGGAATCCCTCCCGAGGTTCTAAAGAGCTGGAAACCAGCCCTGCTAAAACCACTTCACCCACCTCCTCTGTCTCTGCTGGGAACAGGGCTACATCCCCAGGACATGCGAGACGCTTAACATTGTCACCTTGTACAAGAACAAGGGAGACCGTAGTGACTGCAACAACTACCGGGCATCTCCTCCTCAGCATTGTAGGCAAGTGTTCACTGCCAGCCGCTCTGGCCCGCCTGCAGACCCTCGCCTCCGGCCTACCCCGAAGTCCCAGTGCGGCTTCAGGGATGGCCGATCAACAGTAGACATGATCTTCTCACTACGCCAGCTGCAGGAGAAGTGTCAGGAGCAGCATATGCCACTCTACATCGCCTTCACTCGACCTCACAAAGGCGCTTTGATCTGGTCAGCAGAAGCAGACTCTTCAGGTTGCTGCAGAAGATTGGTTGCCCACCGCACCTGCTTGCAGTGGTCACGCCCTTCCACGAGAATATGCACAGCACAGTATGCTACAACGCACGAACATCCTAAGCCTTCCCAGTCAGCAGTGGAGTGAAACAAGGCTGCGCCCTTATGCTCACACTCTTTGGTATCTTCTTCTCCATGCTCCTTCAATACGCCATCAAAGACTGCAGCGTAGGGTGTCTACATCCCAAGACTAGGTCGGACGGCAAGCTCTACAACATAGCCCGCCTCCGCGCCAAGACCAAAGTCACAGAGGTACTCATTCGTGAGATGCTCTTCGCTGATGACGCAGCCTTGACTTCACACACGGCAGACGGACTCCAGCAGCTTGTCAACTGCCTCTCACACGCCTGCAAGGAGTTTGGATTGACCATCAGCCTGAAGAAGACCAACGCCATGATGCAGGAGCAGAGACTCTCCAAACACCGCCATCGACGGGTACAGCCTGGACGTTGTTGAGAACTTCACGCATCTTAGTCCACGATCTCAAGTTCGCTATCCATCGACCCTGAGATCAACAGCAGAATCGCCAAGGCAGCCGCAGTCATGGCCAAGTTAAATCAGCGAGTGTGGAACAACTCTAGCCTCACTGAGACGCACCAGACTGCGCGCTGTACCAAGCCTGCGCGGCTCAGTACGCCCTTTATGGCAGCGAAGTCATGGACCACCTACTTAAGGCACGCAGAAGAAACTCAACAGCTTCCATCATGCGGTGCCTGCGCCGCATATTGCATATCAAGTGGCAGGACAAGATCCCCAACACCGAGGTGCTGGAACGAGCCAACATGAGCAGTTTGTATGCAACGCCAGCTTAAAGACGGCCGCGGTGGCTTGGGCATGTCAGGAGGATGGACGCAGGCCGCATCCCCAAAGACCTCCTCTACGGCGAAGCTGGCTGAAGGCACCAGAACCACAGGGCTCCCAAATTGCGCTTCAAAGACGCCTGCAAAAAGGACCTGAAGCAATGCGGCATTGCCCCCAGCGCATGGGAGAGACTGGCTGATGATCGCTCCGCTTTGGCGACAAGCAGTCCGGCAGGTAACAATCAAAGCAGAAGCGGCACGAAACGACACTGCCGTGGCAAAGAGAGCTAGGCGGAAGCAGCGGCAACAGCAGCCTGACCACCCATCCCCCTTCTCCTGCGCCCAGTGCGGCAAGGACTGCCACTCTAGAATTGGTCTGTACAGCCATTCCCGGCGGTGCAGATAGACGCACCGAGCTACACCATCGTCTCCCGAGACGGACGGTTGCCGCCGACGACGACGACGACACAAGTAAATGATGAGACAATAAATATTTTTGGGTGATCTATTTTTTTAAATCCACTTATCATTAAATTGAATTTTCATTGTGATGCATTAATGCATTTTTACAGTCCTAAACATTATATTACTGAAACTATGGAAACAAATTCATACCTATATCCTGGTATGTGTACACTTGGTATTCACTATCCGACTCTTCATCTTTGACCTCTGTCAGAAGGTTGTGACTGGACTCCTTATTACCCATAATTTTCTCCATCTGTTTATAGAATTTAAATTCAACTTGCTCTTTGCCCTCCAAGCTGTAGTTTTTGGAAAAAAAGAACAACACAACACAATAGCACTTTCAAGCAGCTAGTCTAACACAAAGGCAGCTCTTAATATGTTTCTCAAACAGGTTCTGCTTTCCCTCCATCAGGACAATCTAGTGTGAGCTTAAAGAGTAACCATCTAAACTTTCTTTTTAATCAATATCCCGTTAAAGAAGGTGAAGCACTCACGGGTTATTCTCATAACACTGTTTGAAACACTGCTTCAGTCTCTTCACTCTAGTCTGACACTGTTCCTCCGTTCGGATGTAACCTTGAGCGCCCATCTTTTTAGAGATCATGTCGAAGATGTGTCCGTCTTGCTGGACTCCTCTCAGTTCTCGCTGGGTTCGGTCCTCTCCCCAGATACTGATCAAGGTTTGAGTCTCTAGGTCTGTCCATGGGACATTCCTAGTATCTTGAGAGGACATGACAGAAAGAAACTGATTTAAATTTTACATAGTTTTACACATCAAAGCTACACTATATAGAATCGACCAATGTGAACAGCTTGAAGCAAGACTTCAGCAACACTAAAATGGAACTGAAACCAGCAATCCAAAGTGCAAAATCTGAGTTACCCTCTTGTCCGGCATTACCAAGAAACTCCTGGTCAGTAATGCCCTGTTCATCATGCTGTCCTGTGGACTCATCGGCAACTGTGCCATCGTTAGCATTGATACTGAATTCTTGGTTTGTGAAGGAGTCTTTCCTGCAGAGAATTTTCTCTAGCAGATTGTAGAACTTCCATTCAGGTCGCACTGTTCCTTTCATACTGTCAAACAAACACACATTCACTTCAGTTACTGGGACGGGGGTGAATGTCTGACTTTCTACAGCAGAATAAAACAAATATTTTTAGAAGAATATTTCAGCTCTGTAGGTCCACACAATGTAAGTGAATGGTGATCAGACCTGTGTAGCTCCAAAAATTAAAAAAGGAAACAGTAAAAGTTATCCATATGAGTGAGAAACAGAACAATATTTAAACAAAATTCTAAATCTCCACTTTAACTTTCACTTTCAAATGTGAAAGTGAAGCTTAACAGGCACCACATGAGACTTTCGGATGTAAAAGTGAAAGTGGAGATTTAGAATTAAAAAGGACTTAAATTTTGATCCGTTTCTCACCCAAATCTATTATATCACTTCTGAAGATAGGAGTCTTATGGATTACTTTTATGCTTCCTTTATGTGATTTTTGGAGCTATAAAGGTCTGATCGCCATTTACTTGCATTGTATGGACCTACAGAGCTGAAATATTTTTCTAAAATCTTTATTGTTTGTGTTTTGCTGAAGAAAGAAAGTCAAACACATCTGGGATGGCATGAGGGTGAGTAAATGATGAGAGAATTTTCAGTTTTGGGTGAACTATCCCTTTGAGTGTATTTATGAGTTAGTAAACTCACTTGCTTTCATGGCATTGTCGAAAGCTCATTTTCAGCCGCTTGATCCTGGTGTGACATTGTTCTGCCGTTCTGGCAAATCCTCGCTCGGACATCATCTTTGAGATGAGGTTGAATATGTGGCGGTTGTGGGCACAGTCTTTTAGAGTCCGCTGTATACTGTCTTTCCCCCATATTTTGATGAGACCGAATGTTTCTTCATCTGTCCAAGGGACTTTAGAAGCCTCAGTGGTGGGGTAAGAAGCCTCGTCTAATAAATTATGCAAAAACACGTGAAAATCTGTGGATCACTGTTTAGAATGACAAAAGGGACTACATGATTACAGAATTTTCTTTTTCTTTTCTCAGGTTGAACAATCCCTTTATCTCCTTCAAATTCTGAGTAGATTGTATCTTGGGAAGCTACAGTTTCAAGTAGCTTCCCCAACACTGCTTATAACAACCTCACCTGTGTACGCCTCAAGTGATTGATAAACGTGAATTCTCTGGACACTTCAACGTCATTGTCTTCTCTTTTCCTTTTATTGGATTTCCCTGGTGTTCTTTTGCAGCTTGCCTGATTCCTAGAATGAGCAAGTGTTCCTCTTTGACTCTTGTTTGGCAAGTATTCTTCATCATTATCATCATCATCATCTTCTTCTTCTTCTTCTTCATCATCAACTTCATCCTCTCTCTCCATCAGTTCATTGGTCTCTTTCTTGTGTTTTCCCTTCATAGCCGACCAGCCAGAGATATGGAAATCAGATGTGGTTATAGAACTTTGGCAATCATCTTCAAGACCATCTGAATCGTTTCCTAATTCAGATGGGTCACCAGATTCTGTGTGGTTGCTGGGTATGACGACTCGACCCAGTGGAAGAGACTCTGCAACAGAGAGAGAAATGAAATGCGTTATATCTTTTAGATATGCGTTTGGTTTATTCTAATGCAGAATGATTAAGTTAGACTAGTCTGTCTTAAAGCAACTGTTCACACAAGAGTGAAAATTCTCTCATCATTACCCACCCTCATGCCATTTCTGATGTGTAGGACTTTTTCTTCAACAGAACACTAATGAAGATTTTTTAAAAGAGTATCTCTCATTCTCTCAAGCCATGTATAATAAAGGTCCTGATCAGACATGTTTCTTAGTTTAAAAAACAGCTAGTAAACATAATGCAGTGGGCTCGCTGTAATGTAAAAACCTAACTAGTTGACCATCTTGCCTATACCTAGTTAGGACCTCTCTAATGAGCACCCCACAACTGGTTTTCTTTGCAGCTGTCCATTTGTGATTCAGGTTACATTGATGAAACTGTTCCATTGTAATTCATTTTGTAGGTGTCTTCTGGCTCACACCACAATCACGGATGCAAGGGAATGCACCTGAGGCACAGTCACAATGTAATTGCATAGTGTATTCACACATCTGATATAATCTTTCACATGATTATGTGGGTAAATAGAATGAGTAAACATTAATTTGATGCATGTAACATTCATATTTGTACCGAAAAACTTACAAAGTTTGTACTGAAACATAAAAAACATTCTACCATTTTCCAGAAGATGTCCATTAGCTCTCTGATGTTCAAGGAGGATCTTCAATTGCTTTGGGACAGAAATTGACTGAAGACACTCATCCAGAAGAGAAGGACAACCCCTGAGCCATGAGGCCATCTGAGGAATAAAATCACATTGATACTGAATTGACCTTCTAAATGGTACTGAACTGCTAAAGGATCACAAAGTACACTTTAACTCTGACCAAGAGCAGCTAAAAACAGTGAACAGAACATTGTAATATTGCGTTTATTGACGTACCTGTGAAAGATCTGGGACTGATATCATTCGATCAAGCTGTAGGAGGAAGTCTTCCATAAGCGTATGAAGTGTTTTTGTCGAACTTTGGGCTGTATACCATCGGGAAAACATTCTATTAATTGTAAAGGGATGTAAAACTTGTAAATGCACTTTATTACACAGGAAATAAAGGCAGCAAACATGGAAAGAGTATAGTAAATGTGTATATGGGTAACCTTGAAAAAGTTCTCTCTCTCCAGGGTTGTTGATAAGGGTCTGGACAAGGTCCAAAAAGCTGAGTCTCAGATTCTTCAATGTCTTCATCAACCTGTGGATAGAAACACCATGTCCATACAGTCCTCAATCCCACCTCCAAACCTTCTCATCATGGCCCAGGACAAAATGTTTTAAGGGTGGGCCCCCACATCACAGGGCATTGGACACCATTCCCAGTT
Organism: Xyrauchen texanus; assembly: GCF_025860055.1. Taxonomy (NCBI): domain Eukaryota; kingdom Metazoa; phylum Chordata; class Actinopteri; order Cypriniformes; family Catostomidae; genus Xyrauchen; species Xyrauchen texanus. Next base: position 11,732 of record NW_026266840.1, on the reverse strand, counting down.
TTCCATCCATAACGACAGCTCTGCTTCTCATACCTCACTGAGTGTGGTGTTCACACGAGGAGCCCGAACTCGATCCAAGTGGGGCTGAAGATTGTCCAAGTCGACTTGATTTTTAACACGCACAAATCCAGAAGCAGCTATACAAAATAAGAGACACTATACTGCAACTAATTTTCTTATAGAAACAGAACATTAATGTTTTTACATGGTGCACTAAAATGATATGTTACTTTGTGCCATGTCTTACCCTTGCTCTTAATCCAAGAATCAGCTGGGCTCTTTGACGGTAATTCAGGAGCTCTGGCACAGCCTCCGTCACCATGGTTACAAATTCCTCCAGCATCCCATAGTGCTTCACCTGTCTCTGTTCTGTCACCTGCCACATGGCTGCAGAGAGTAACCTCAATGGAGGAACCATGAAGCTCATCAATGAAAGGGGGTCTGATTAACAAGAGATGCAATAAATCATAAAGACTCAAGCAAAGGGAGAGCTAGAAAACAATAAAAAAAAGACCATGCAAGTTGCATGCATTTGAGTGACATGGTGCGTTACAAATAATCAAAATATATTAAAATGTTCTCTTCTAAAATAATGCATGATAATCGTAGAAATCAAATCTGACTGAATTTACTACATTGCTATCGCTTTAACATTCTGGTTTGTGGTGTTGTATTTTACCACAAGGAAAAAATAGACCGGGAAAAGCAATTACACACCTTCGATTGTCTTCGTCCATAGCGCGTCCATTCTTTACAACTTCAATCAAGTTTAAAGAACCTCGAAATTAATCTTTTATCCAGCCGTGTGACATAATTCAGAAGAAAGGGGTTTTCAGTCAGATTATTTACTGATTTAACTGTGTTTTCCACCTGACCTTTTTGTTCATTTGTAAACACGAGACTGGACGACGCAGGTTCCGGTCTAATCCGCTTTGGTCTGGTCTACAGTGTATTTCGACTGAGTTCTCCCTCTGGTGGTCCAAAACCATATCAAACTGGTTTTGATAATGCGAGGCCACATCACAAACCAAACTGTCAACCCAGTTTTTTTCTGCTCGCGTTTGTTTACTCGTGTTTTTAACGTTCATTTGGATTAATATAAAGACTGGTCTTGGAACAGATGGTTCAGTGCCACTATGGAAACAGGAGATTTATGTCAATGTTGGTCATATTTAAGTGACTTTTATTATGAAGGATGTTTTTGTGGATTTCCGATTTGGCTCATGAATATTACTCTAGACATGCCAGCGTAATCTTCCTGGAGCTGGAGCTTCCCAATGGCTCTGGGGCTTCCGATCACGATTTATATTTAATATTCATGAGTCAAGTATACCAACGGGTGTCATTGGTCGAACGTCACGTAACGTGATTAATATTCATAAACTAAATCTTAGCCATAGCAGAAATTCATGATTCAAATGATAGATTCGCGTCTTTCATTTAGTGTACAATTAAATCCTCCCTTATGGTTTATTCAAAAGTTACATTAATCTAATTGATAAATAATTAGCTTATTAGCAATGATACACTTTTTTTTGTTCTCTTCAGATTTTAATAAAATCCCCCAAAATAGCCTTTTTTTTGTTGTCGTTTTTTTAAACAACCCTCCATAATATCTTTATTATTGCTTAATTGTTAAAACAGTACAATTATATATCACAACTCCATTAAATAGGATTCACACAATATTTTCCAAATAATTTCATGATATATATATATATATATATATATATATATATATATATATATATATATATATATATATATATATATATATATATATATATATATACGTATATATATATGACTTTTCCAGACATTCTAATTATTGGCTAAGGATTTTTAAAAATCATTATTGTATTTTATAAAGTATTTCAGAGCAGAGCTGTAACTAGAGAATTGTATATTCACTACAGAACTTTCCATACACAATTACATAGTTTGCTTAGATTATAGTATTTTTATTAGGTGTGTCAAAAAAGAAATAGAGCTGATGGATTAATTTTTTATATAAAGTACACTTTATTTCAAAACCTTACAAATGTTCACAGACAGACAGAAAGCAGAAAAAAATAAATAATAATTTAAAGTAGTCTTTTGAAAATCTTGTTTCATGCTTAAAACATGAACTACCACTAACTTGTAATAAGTGGGACGTTTTGTAAATGTCAAAAGTTAAAAAGACAAAGACAAAATCCAAAGAACTATATAACTTGATGCAAACCAATGTGTCTCAAATGTGTCTTGTATCTTGCATGAGAAAGTACTTTACAAGCTTCAAAATCATTTAGCTATAATCGGAGCATCCATTCTGGACCACTGTTTCAGAAAGGAAATGCTAATCTAGGGCTAGAACTCAAACTGTGACACAGGGACAGTTTGGGTGCATGTGAACCCTGATATAATGTATGCAACCTGATCTACACAGCCAGATACAGGGTGATGGGGCAATGGTCACTCCCCATGGCAGTGTTTCGAATCTTGCTGTCACACAGGCCCGGCAGCAGGGCGGACGACAGCACAAAGTAGTCCAAACGCCAGCCCACGTTCTTGGCCCGAGAGTTCATCATGTAGGTCCAGAAGGTGTAGGCATTGGCTTGTTCCGGATACAGCTCCCGGAAACTATCGTTAAACCCAGCCGTGAGAAGCTGGGTGAAGCCCTCTCGTTCCTCAGGGGTGAAGCCGGCATTCTTGCGGTTACCCTTGGGGTTTTTAAGATCAATCTCTTGGTGGGCCACATTCAGATCACCGCACAGCACCAGGGGCTTGCGCTGGTCCAAACTGCTCAGGTAGGCCCGGAAATCTACGTCCCAGGTCTTGCGATAATCAAGCCTTACCAAACCCCGACTGGCATTGGGCACATAAGCTGTGACCAGAAAGAAAGATGGAAACTCTGCAGTGATGACCCGACCCTCTTTATCATGTTCCTCCTTATCTATATTGAGGGAGAAGATGATATAGTCTTGTAAATGTATGGATATAGTGCAAAAAGATTAGATTACATTTTATATTAACTAGATTTGTCACTTTCTAAATAAAATGTGAGTGGTGCTAGCCCATAAAAACTTGCTGCCACAATGCCAAAGTGTTGCTATGTCATTGCAAATGTGTCCAGAGTGTTTTTCTAGCTCATTTTTATGCAGTTGATAGTGTTCTGGATGGTTGCTTACATTAAGTCCAGAGCCCACCCCCAAGTTTCTATGATATTCTGGGCTCTAGTCTCAGGTCCCTCCTTCAATGCAAGTCTATGTGCTTTTTAAAGAAATATTCCAGGTTCAATACAAGTTAAGGCAGTCCATATACACTAAAATACCCAATGTTTAAAAAAAAAAGACTAAGCCATCCTTACCAATACCATAGGTGACATTGAGAGGTTCAGTCTTGCACAGCATCGCCACCCCGCTGTAACCCTCCTTGTCCTTTGATGTAGCCCAGTACTTGTGTGGATACTTGGGCATATCCTTGATCTCAGCTGGCAGGGCTTTCTCAGCACACTTCGTTTCCTGCAGACACAGCACATCTGGATTCTCCTGACGGACCCACTGCAAGCAGACAAACAAAGAGAAAATGGTGGAAAATGTTCATACCATACCTCTTCTAAGAATCTGATTGCCATGGACTTACTAAAACACACACAGACTGGTTTGACTGCTTAGGAAAGGATCATACAATTCATTGCAAACAGAATCAATGGGAGGATTTTGCGAACTTTTGCAGCATGCAGTGCCAATTAGGCACAAATCATCTGATCTCTTACATCAAGGCCATTCTTTTTCACCCATGCACGCAGGCCATCCACATTCCAGGAGGTGATCTTCATGTTGGCCGCACGGCCATCATTACTGGTCATCTTATCTGGGGAATCTTCATACAGAATTGGGGCCTCCGGTTCTTTCCCCTTTTTCCCTTTCTTTGTAGGTGCTGTGAGAAAAGGTACAATATGTTCTCTGATGCAATCTGTAAACCTGCCAATTTTTCTTCCATATTATGAAAACACTGTACCAGTTCCATTGTCAGTCTCTCCGTCCACAGATTCCTCATTCTTCTTGGATCTTTTGGGCATGTTTACAGTTGTTCTAAGACCACACAAACGTTGGAAACTGACAGCAAACACACGTATACCTACAAGAGAGGACAAGTGCAATGGCATGTGTAAATGTGTAGTAATGCAACCATCTCACAACAAAGGCCATACAGACTTGTTACCCTCACAAACAAGTGATCAAACTTCGGTACTAAGTCGATACTAAAATAAAAAAAGCGATGGACTGGCGACCTGTCCAGGGTGTCCCCCGCCTTTCGCCCAATGTTAGCTGGGATAGGCTCTAGCCCCCCGCGACCCTGTACACAGGATAAGCGGTTGACGATGGATGGATGGATGGATGGATGGTAATGGTAACAGTGTTTCTGTGGTACAGAGCACTGACTCTATCTGGCACCAGTCATTATGACTGACACACGCTTTTTTTGATCGTGTGCTCTGTTACTCCTTGTACACCGAAATGCACAATTAATCAAATTAAAAATTGTGATATGTCCAAGTGTGATTATTAAACCACTAAAGGCTGCAATCTTACTGTGGACAAGCAGTGTACTTTAAATAAATCTGACAGCTCAATCAGTGGAAACTCCACAGACATTGAAAATCATTCACAAGATGTATCAGATGACACAGCAGAGCACTAATCTACTGTGATCCACGCAGCACATGTAAGCTATATATTTATACAATTAAATCACAGCATTTGCACTTTAATCTCAGCTTTATTCATATAGCATTTAGACTATATAAGAGTTGACCAAAGTGATTCACAGTAATAAAAATTCAAACATAAAATGTTAAAATTACCACATACACAAACACCAGTAATCTAATAGAAACACTTTAAAACTGTGTCCTACATTTCATTTGTCAGACTCAAAAGCCAGTGTAAACAATCAGCCGTGATTTAAAAGTCTTCAATGGTCACACTGGATCGTGTGGAGAACTGTTTATCTGGAAAATGACGCTTCCGGCATCACACGTCATAATAAAAGCACGATTCATAATAAAATGCAAGATGCCTGAAATTGAAATAATTTAATAAAAATATATTACAACTGTATAGTAAAATGTAATATTCGGCTGTAGTAGTAATAATAATAATTCAAAATATCACAAGCTGAAAAGTTGAAAAGTTAGATTTTCACTTGTTATTGATTAGAATTGATTGATTAGACCATTTTATAATGAAATTAAATTAAACTTAATTATTAAAATAACTAAACTGGTATTAGCATATTTGTGCTGTGGTACTGAAATTGGTATAGAGAACCGTTAAATGTCACTGTTATCTGTAGCGTCTAATATATATATATATATATAGATCAGTGGTACCGACTACTGAACTTTTGGTACCATGACAACACTATCTAAATGCATGTGATTGCAGTATGCAGCAAATGCACCGCACGCACATATATTAGATACCTGACTATACAGCCTGCAAGTAGCATAAGCACGGCCTGAATGAATGAGACGATAGGAACTAATTCTTCTTCTTCTTCTTTCCAATTTAACGGCGGTTGGCATCCAGCTTTTTGGTGCATTACCGCCCCCTCTGCTCCGGAGTGTGGATCAGATACTATAACTACAAAAACATCATTGTCCATTCTCTTTCCTACACTTACATAACCTTAATTCCCTTCAAATAAACACTCACACAAACAACAAACTTTATTTATCAATTAAATCCTATTGAAAACTCCCGCCTCCCTTAAAAAAGTCATCAATATTCTATTCTGTGTCCCATTTACTGCTCTTAATAACCCTTTTAATGTAATCTCTTGCACCCCAATCTGCCTCAACTTATTCTTCATCACCTGCCTCTGCATTTCATATCTCCTACACCTCATAATTATGTGCTCCACTGTCTCCTCTTCTTGACATCCCTCACACAACCCTGTCTGGTGCTTCCCTATCATCTTTAGTGTTTTGTTCAGCTGAACAGTGTCCCAACCTTAACCTCGTCATCACAGCCTCTTCTCTCCTATTCCCACTTCCCACCCTATCCTCTTTTACATTTCTCTGAATTTGGTATAAGTGCCTCCCTTTCTTCTCTCTATCCCACCTCTCTTGCCACCTTTTATTTATTTTCTCCCAAATTATGCTTTTAACCTCTGCTTTACTAATATTAACCTGCATTTCTACATTCCCTTTTGTTAGCGCCCTTTTAGCCAGCCTATCTGCCATCTCATTACCTGTAATACCAACATGTGCTGGAACCCACATAAATTTAACCTGACATCCCATATGACTTAATCTTGTGTTTAATTGAAGTACTTCATACAGGATATCTTGCCGAGCTTTTGAATGGAATGACCTTAAACTTGCCAAGACTGATAAAGAATCAGAGCATATTAAAACCTTTTCCTGTCTAACCTTTTCCACCCATTGCAAAGCACTTAAAATTGCCAACATCTCTACAGAATATACCCCTAAATTATTAGATGTTTTTATACTCATTTCTACTTCTTTCCCTGGAATTGCCACCCCAAACCCTGTTTCTTCCGTCTCTGGTTTTTTTGCACCATCCGTATAAATCTGCATAAATTCATTATAGTTTCCACCTACTCTGATATTAAATATACTTTTCAGATTAACTTCTTCCTTTCCCTTCCTTTTTTCCTCAAGCACATACCAGTCTACTTCAGGCCATGTCATCTTCCAAGGGGCAATCTCTGGAAAAACTACCGTAGGGCTTATTCTAAGATTAAATACTTCTAACTCTTTTGCTATATTATTTCCAATCTGACCAAAGTTTTCCTTTAACTTTCTTCCATTTTCCCAGCAATCCTGCAATACTGCTTTCGTGGGATCGCGAGTCATTATGGCCCTGCAATCCAGCCCAGTAATTTGCCATCAATTGATTCCTTCTTAATTCCAGTGGCAGTTCTCCCATTTCCACTTGTATGGCAGGTACTGAAGACGTTTTAAAAGCACCACAGCAAATTCTTAAAGCCTGATTCTGAATAACCTCCAGCCTCATTAAAAGAGACTTAGCTGCAGACCCAACCACTATACTACCATAATCCAACACTGATCTTATCAGAGCCACATATATACTCTTAGCGATGACCGACTGGCTCCCCACTCTCTTCCTGTCAAACATCTCATCACATTAATTACTTTTTTGCACTTGTCTTCCATTTTCTTTATATGTTCTGCAAACGTCAACCTTGCATCTAAAATCACTCCCAAAAACTTAATGGAACTTACCCTCTCCAACTCTCTCCCATACATCATTAGCTTAACTTCTTCCTGAATTATTTTCCTGGTAAAAAGACTGTCTGAGTCTTTTCTATTGAGAACCTAAATCCCCAGTCATAAGCCCATTCTACCACTTTATCAATTGCTTTCTGTACCTTCCTAATTGTGTACTCTATATTCCTTCCTCTTTTCCACATAGCCCCATCATCTGCAAACAATGATGTTCCAATGTCTTCTGAAACATTTGCAAAGACATCATTTATCATTATAATAAATAACAAAGGACTTATCACACTTCCTTGAGGAGTCCCATTCCCAACCTCATATTGACTTGACACTTCTGCCCCTATTCTCACTTGAATTTTCCTACCAAACAGAAAATCTTTTATCCAGTTAAACAAATTCCCACCTATACCTATTTTATCTAACTTGATTAATAGCCCTCCTTCCACAACATATCATAAGCCTTTTCAATATCAAAGAATACTGCAACTACAGTCTCTTTAATTGCTTGTGCCCTTCTTATTTCAGTCTCTAATCTCACTACTGAATCCATTGTGTTCCTTCCCTTCCTAAAACCACTCTGATAACTTACCAGTAATCCTCTTTTCTCCATTTCATACGACAATCTCTCTGTTATCATCCTCTCCATTATCTTACACAAGTTAGATGTTAAGGCAATTGGTCTATAACTTATGGGTTTACTTGGATCTTTGCCAGGTTTCCTAATTGGAATCACTACTGCTTCTTTCCATGCAACTGGCAGTTTTCCTCCTTCCATATCTTGTTAAAAGTTCCAGTAACTTAAATAGTGATCTTTCACCAAGATGTTTTAACATTACATAACACACCTGATCCTTTCCTGGAGAAGTAGGCTTTGCTCTTTTAATCGCTCTAACCAATTCGCCAGAGAAAAAGGCTCATCAATGACACTACCAGTCTCTTCCTTCCTATTTAACGCATGCATATTTTGATTTAAAGTTACTGACCTTCTCCTTCTCTCTTCTTCTGATAAATTTTCTGAACTGTGTATCTTTGTAAACGACTTTGCCATTATTTCTGCCTTTTCCAGATTGGTGACACCTATCTCCTCCTCTAATGTCAATACTGGGTACTCCCACTGTCTCCTATCTCCACCCATCCTCTTTATCATAGACCATACCTTACCCACCGGTGTTGACCTTCCAATTTCATCACAAAATTTACTCCAACTTGCCCTCTTTGCCTGCCGAATAGTTCTTCTCACTTCTGCCTGCGCTTTTTTATACTGAATTAATGACTGCATATTGTGATCCCTCTTTACTAGTTTAAACGCTTTATTTCTTTTCCTCACTGCCTTTTGACACTCTTCATTCCACCAAGGCACCAATTTCCGATTACCTCTGTTTTTCCCCTTAGGAATAGCTTCTACCGCTGCCATTATGATTGCTGACGTAACTTGGTTACTTATCTCCTCTATACTTCCTGCTGTTTCAATCCTAGTCATTATTTCTTCACTCATCCTCTTGAATTGATCCCAGTCTGCTTTCCCAAATATCCACTTTGGGATCCTTTCTTCTACCCTTATTTCTTCCCTCCCACCTACTCTGCATAAAACTGGGTAGTGATCACTACCCAGTGTAGTTGTTTGCCATACCTCCCATCTAGTATTTCCAGCCAAAGTGTTAGAAACTAATGTTAAGTCTAATGCAGATTCCATTCCTGTTACTAAATTTACCCTAGTTCCCCTTCCATCATTCAGACTGACCAATTCTCTTTCATCCATCAATTCTTCAATTATCTTACCATTTGCATCTGTTTGTCCTCCCCCACACAGGGCTATGAGCATTAAAGTCTGCACACCAAATTACTTTTTGTCTATCCTGACCTTGAATACTTAATAAATTATCAATCATCAACCTTTTACATGGGTTATAGTAGTTAATAACACTTATCCCTCCCCTCTTTCCCACACCTCCACCGCTATATATTCCTGCTCATCTCCCATTTCTATTAACCTATAAGTCAATCCAAGCTTTATAAATGTTGCACACCCACCTCCTCCTCCATCAATCCTATCTTTCCTAATCACAGTGTATCCATGAATTACAAAATCAAGACTTGGTTTCAGCCAAGTTTCCTGTATACACATCACATCTGGTTTCTCTTCCAATTCATTTATGAAATGCTTAAATTCTTGACCATTCAGCCATTAAGCTTCTAGCATTCCATTGTAAAAGAATTACCATTAAAATGATTAACCAACCCATGACGCTTCTTGACTTGACTGAATAGTAAGGTTCTCTCTTACTTCTTCCCACGTCAGTCCTACCAGTCCTAAATGATTAACTGCAGCTTTAACTATCAACTGGATTTTTTCATTTTTTGATTTAACTTCTGCAGTGCTATTAATCACCCTGCTATGAATGTAACTAGATCTCTTTTTCCCACATACATTCTTTCATTGGTTCTTTGATATTGTACTTGTTCTTCCACAACTTCTGGCTCTCTCATTACATCTACCCTCTCTTTTGACACTCTTACAGCTTCAGCATAGGATATCCTTTTCTCCACTATTATCTTTTGAATATTAGTCTCCCGTCTCATAATTTCACACCCTCCATATGCCACATTGTGGGCACCTCCACAACTGCAACATTTTGGTGGAATCCCTGTACCACACTTCCCATATTCATGGTCTCCTCCACATCTAGCACACCTTCTCTGCCTATTACAATTCTTTGCTGTGTGCCCAAATCTCTGGCAGTTAAAGCACCTCATCGGCTTTGGTACAAACATCCTGACTGGATAACTCATAAAACCCAAGAATACTTTCTTTGGAACATGTTCTCCTTCAAATTCTACTGACACCGATTCACTATCTCTCATCACTCCTTCCTTTGCTGATTTCAATCTTTGTACATTAAGTACTTTCCCTCCTTTAATATTCCTTTTTAATTCTTCCATGCTAATACTTATTGGCACCCCCGTTATCACTCCTATGTTTCCACCTCCCATCCGAGTTCCTACCCTTCCCGTATTTTCCACCTTGCATTTTCCTATCTCTTTAACTTTTAGCGCTTTTTCCATTTGCACTGCATCAGCACATCTCACCAATAAATTGCCATCATTTAGAACCTTTGCATATTCGATATCCCCTATCTTGTTTGCCAGAGTTGATGTTAGCACTAGTGGGCTAACTTTCTTCATACTCCCCTGATTCTTTTCATTAAATCTTATTATGACTACATACTTTTCCTCTCTTTCTTTTTGAACCATACCTTGCCCCTCTACTTCACTTTCTGTATCATTATCTTTCTCATTCCTGACTCTTTTATTCCCTTTGGTTCTTTTGTCACTCATCCGTCCCCTACTTTCTTCCCTTTCTTCATCTTCTCCATCATAATCCATATTATTCCAGCCACCTACCTCTGATCCATTCACGGAGCAGTCGTGCTCAACCGCCCTTCCAATTCGATCACAAGAGTTTGGTCTTACTGTAAAGTGTGATTTATAATCGTGTAAACACCCTCTTCGGCGCAGTCACGCTTCAGGCTTGCAACATAAACTTCCTCGAAAGTCGAGCGTCAGCTGTGTGTCCCCTCCGTCGTCTTCCTGCTCCCGTGTTCCTGTCATAGGAACTAATTGGTCGCGAGCTCAGTTTTTAAAATGGGTGTGTTTACAACGACCAAACGGAAATTCATTAAATATCAATTTGCCTTCTAAATGTAGTTAAATAGCTCTCTCTTACCGAGCACTTTAATCTTTCATTTGTAATACACACATCTGTGTAAGACTATGTACGAGCTTCTCTGTACGAATACAAAGCAACAGCTTTCTTTCTGCAGTGTGCCGTTTGCAGAGTGCATCAGCGCGTGGTGCCCCAGGAGGGGTGCCTGAGTCACTGCCTGACTAAAATGACTCTTCCAAAAATATATTATCTAAACCATATGCATCACTTTCTCATTTAATTATAAAAATAGGTTAAATTAACTATTAATACATATTTTTTTGTCTATAAAAGTAAATTTTACGTATCATAGCCATCATTTTGTCCAGGCATTTTAATGCCATTTTAACTTTGTTATGGTCCTTTAACCAATGAGTGTGCAAGAGTGGCAAGTGTGAACTGTTAACATAACATAATCGTTTAAATAAGATAAAATAAATCTTATTAATATAGTTATTATTAATAATATCCCCAGCTGTGATGATCTCGACATTCTGCTTGGTATAAACAAGTCTTTTGATCAGCAGCCCATATCACATTTCTATTACTGACAGAGCAGTTTTCTACATTTAGCCATCACTTGATGATATTAATTTCAAAACTATTCATAGATACTTTCCAGTAAATGAATCAATAGATACATCCAATCTATTTATGATAAATTCACATTCTGTAACACATCCATTGAAGACATATGACATCTGTTTACAGTTCTTTGTCTCATTTTGATATATATATATATATATATATATATATATATATATATATATATAT
>NW_026266839.1:0-19735 GCF_025860055.1 Xyrauchen texanus | reverse complement strand
TTATCTACATTAATGGGGAAATAGAGACATCCTCAAAAGACTTTGGCAAGCATAAAATGGAATAGCATTTATCGCCAATAACTCCTAACAAAATTGCCAATGACAATTTTGCTTCATTTGTTCCATTTCTCATGTAGCGCTCATAGTTATCTGCGTCTATTGCTTTCTCTTAGGGCAAATTGAATGTGTACTGAAGTTTCCTTGGAAAAACTTACCATGTCACATTCTTCATGGGGGCTGACCTACTTGACCACAAAACTCATATGATTTAGGATCACTGCCTTGCAAGACTCCTTGGACTTGGTCTTTCTTACCATTGGAAGGGCCCATTACCCACTCCAAAAGGAAACAAACAAGAGTGGTTTGGTACCTCTGGGCTGCACAGCTGAGGAGCAACAAAAATGAAAGAAAGGCACGTTGCCCAACTCCCAGGAGGGGAATTAGCTCAAATGGTAGAGCGCTCGCTTAGCATGCGAGAGGTAGCGGGATCGATGCCCGCATTCTCCATGAGGATGTTTTCCTTTTAGGAACTTTTCTCTAATCTCAGACCTGGTCATCACAATTTCAACGTGATAGACCTGGCCAGCAGAGTTGGTACACTTTCAATTCTGTAGATTTGGAGTCTCGCAGCTTTACAAAAGTCCTTCTGATTGGGTCCTTTGCACCTTTTGGCACAAAAGTCACAGACGGTCCTGCCAAGATTTTAACTGGTATCTCTGGATTCAGAGGCCAGAGTGCTAACCTTCTTTCCTCATGGATTTCCATGAGGCTACCCTGCAAATTAGAGCTCAGCAGAAGAGAGATTCAGAACAAAAGTCTGCTGTACGTGGGCCTGGCATGCAGCAACACTGCACGAGGGAACTTGCTCTTTTACGTGTTCTTCACTAATTTTACAGATCTGGGCATCAAATTATGCTTTTGATACATTATATTACATTACATTTATTGATTTAGAAGGTGCTTTTATGCAAAGCGGCTCGACGTGGTGACGAGGTTTATAGTAGATTAGTGTCACTGAATGGCTGGATGTCTGAGTGGTGTCTGCAGAATAAAATAGGATTTATAGACAATTGGAAAAGTTTTTGGGGTAGACCTGACCTGCTAAAGAGAGACGGACTCCATCCCTCCAGGGAAGGTGCCGCTCTCCTCTCTAGTAATTTGGCTCATAGACTTAATGATATTAATTGACTAACTGGGGCCCAGGTCAGGAAGCAGACAAACTGGTTAATCCGAACGTCTGCTAGCTGCCATGAGGCGTCACACAGGTCACATAAACTACAACACATAGAGACAGTATCACCTAGATATCTCATAGAGACTGTGTCTGTTCCCGAACTACCAAACACAATACCCTCACTAAATCATTTAGAAAAAATTTGATTAAGGTCAAACTTGAACAAAACAAACAAATTAAAAATAAACATCATATAAAAATAGGGCTACTAAACATTAGATCTCTTGCTACCAAAGCACTAATTGTCAATGAAATGATTACAGATCATAGATTGGATGCGCTCTGTCTGACTGAAACCTGGCTTAAACCGGATGAATATATTAGTTTAAATGAATCTACTCCCCAGGTTATTGTTATAAACATGAGCCTCGTCTGAAGGGCCGAGGAGGAGGTGTTGCTACAATTTACAGTGAAGTTTTTGGTGTTACTCAGAGGACAGGATATAAATGTAAGTCTTTTGAACTAATAATGCTTAATGTGACACCGTCAAATACAAATATAAATAAAAAATCTCTGTCGATCCTTTACCCTTGCTACAGTGTATAGATCACCCGGGCCTTATTCAGATTTCCTTAGTGAATTTTCAAATTTTCTATCAGATCTTGTAGTTACTGTAGATAGAGCCTTAATTGTTGGTGACTTCAACATTCACATAGATAATGAAAATGATACATTGGGATTAGCATTTATCGATATTCTCAACTCTCTCGGAGTCAGACAAAATGTAACAGGACCAACTCATCGCCATAATCATACGCTAGATTTAATTCTTTCATATGGAGTTGATGTTGATAATATAGAAATTCTGCAGCAGAGCGATGACATCTCGGATCATTGCCTCGTCTCTTGTATGCTGCGATCAGCTACTGTTACTCAATCTACACCACGCTATCGTTTAGGTAGAACTATTCTTTCGACCACTAAAGATAGCTTCACTAATACTCTTCCAGATCTATCTCATATACTCAATAAACCGCAAAGCCCAGAAGAACTTGATGAAATAACAAAAAATTTAAATGCAGTCTTCTCTAGCACCCTTGATGTTGTCGCCCCACTTCGATTAAAAAAAATAAAAAAATAAGCCCTGCACCATGGTACAATGATCACACTCATGCTCTCAAGAGAGCAGCTCGGAAAATGGAGCGCATGTGGAAAAATACAAAATTAGAAGTATTTCAGGGTGCATGGAAGGATAGTGTCTGTAGCTACAAACACGCACTAAAAGCTGCCAGGTCAGCATATTTTAGTAAACTCATAGAAAATAACCACAACAATCCTAGATGTTTATTCAGTACTGTGGCTAAATTGGTTAGGAATAAAGCCTCAACCGAACCAGATATTACGTCACACCTCAAGAGTAATGACTTCATGAATTTCTTTACAGATAAAATTGAAATAATCAGAAATAAAATTGGAATTATGCAATCATCTGTCATAGCACCTCAGAAATCAGAGTCGACTAATTTCCCTCATGTGCATCTTCAATCCTTCGCTATCATAGGTCATGAAGAGCTAACAAAACTTATCGAAACATCAAAAGCCACAACTTGTTTGTTAGATCCAATACCAACTAAGCTCTTAAAAGAGGTATCTCCTGTAATATCAGAACCTCTTCTTAATATCATTAACTCCTCGCTATGCTTAGGACATGTCCCAAGAAACTTTAAAATGGCAATTATCAAACCGCTAATTAAGAAGCCACAACTTGATTCTGGAGAACTTGCTAATTATAGACCGATTTCAAATCTCCCGTTTATGTCAAAAATACTAGAAAGGGTAGTATCCTCCCAAATATGTTCATTTCTACAGAAAAATAGTATATATGAAGAATTTCAATCTGGATTTAGGCCTCATCACAGTACAGAGACTGCACTTATCAGAGTTACAAATGACTTGCTCTTATCATCTGATCGCGGCAGCATTTCTCTTCTAGTGCTTTTAGATCTTAGTGCTGCATTCGACCACGATAGATCACGACATTCTCTTGAATAGGCTGGAGAATTATGTTGGAATTTGTGGAGTGGCATTAGCATGGTTTAGGTCATATTTAGCAGACCGTTACCACTTTGTCTATATAAATGAGGAATTGTCAAACCAAACAAAAGTAAAATATGGAGTGCCACAGGGATCAGTTTTAGGGCCTCTGCTTTTCTCCATGTATATGCTTCCCCTGGGAGATATTATCAGGAATCGTGGAATAAGTTTCCACTGCTATGCTGACGATACACAACTTTATATTTCTTCAAAACCTGATGAGATTTCACAATTATCAAAATTAACAGAGTGTATCAATGAAATAAAAGATTGGATGGCCAGAAATTTCCTTCTACTCAATTCTGACAAAACAGAGGTTCTAATTATTGGACCAAAAAGCTCTAAAAATAAGCCACTAAAATATAATTTGACTCTAGATGGATGTACCGTTACATCATCTTCAACAGCAAAGAACTTAGGTGTTATATTTGATACAAATCTGTCCTTTGAAAATCAAATTACAAATGTTTGTAGAACAGCATTCTTCCACCTAAGAAATATTGCTAAATTAAGGCACATGCTCTCGGTTGCTGATGCCGAAAAACTAATTCATGCGTTCATGACCTCAAGACTAGATTATTGTAATGCATTACTGGGAGGATGTCCAGCAAGATCAATAAATAAACTTCAATTGGTTCAAAATGCAGCAGCCAGAGTGCTGGCGAGAACCAAGAAATATGATCATATTAGCCCCATTTTATCATCGCTACATTGGCTGCCTGTTAAATTTCGTATTGATTTTAAAATTCTGTTATCTACGTACAAAGCTTTGAATGGTCTAGCTCCACGAGTACTTAAGTGATCTTCTAACACGCTATATTCCAACACGTTCATTAAGATCGCAAAATTCTGGCCTATTAATAGTTCCTAGAATATCAAAATCCACAAAAGGAGGAAGATCCTTTTCATATTTGGCTCCTAAACTATGGAATAATCTCCCAAACACTGTTCGAGATGCAGACACACTCTCTCAGTTTAAGTCTAGACTAAAGACTCATCTATTTAGCCAGGCATACACCTAATTTATCCCACACTTAGGCTGCTTTAGTTGAGTCTGCCGGAACTAGAAACATTGAGCATGATCTCAAACTCTGCAATAAATTGAATGGCATCTACGCTTACATCTTTTTATTTGTTTCCCTGTCTCAACCTCGGGACTCCTATCCTGAGGTCACCAGAACCGGCTGGATCCAGCACCATTCCTGCTTCATGTTGGACTCCACTGCTACATGTCGCTGAATGATGATGACTAAATGCGGTCGATTGATGGACTACGATCGTGAAATGGAATGCATAGACTAACTATTGCCCACAAAAGCCTTCGTCGGCCAATTGACAGGGACACTTGCATCTATGTGAACCTCTACAATTAATCTAGATGGACTTCAAAGACTTTGGTCATTAATCTTACAGTTCAAACACAATCGATTTTTACTCACTGACACCTTAACACTTAGTTTAATGATTTTAAAACATGATTTTACCTATACATAATTAATATTTACATTACATTCATAATGTTAGCCAGAGGGAACTGGCCCCCACAGTGAGTCTGGTTTCTCCCAAGGTTATTTTTCTCCATTAATCTACATCTTATGGAGTTTTGTGTTCCTTGCCACAGTCAGCCTACGGCTTGCTCACTGGGGTTATTAACTCTTTCCCGCCAGCGTTTTAAAAAAAAAAAGTTGCCAGCCACCGCCAGGGTTTTTGACGATTTTCGCAAAACTTTAATGGCCCGCAGAATATTTAATTCCATGAATATATGAAGATGCTATATATCAAAATAAAGATCTGAGCCTCTGCTTTTAGGCAAATAAAAAACGATTTTATTTTATCTTCATTTGTTATTTTTAATGCCATTAAGGCATTAAAGGTAGGCTTTGTCAAAAACAACATTTCGGACAAAAAGCTGAGAAAAAGGCATTTCTATCTACATTTTGAGCTACATTCTCAAAACTCCACTTACGTTTAAGACGATCGCAGTCTGTTTCTTTGATCAAAGAGTTGCGTACTCTTTCAAAACATGCGTCGTGGTCTTTCTTACCAGTATTCCACCTAAAACACGGATACCAGGAAAATTCCGTGTTTGGCGGAAGCTTTTTCATAAAACCCGGAAAATTCCGTGTTTGGAAGGGAAAGAGTTAATATAATTATCATTTAATTATTTTTAAACCATTAAAATCAAATTTTGTCTAAATTACACAATGATGATTAATCGACTTTATGGACGTTGCAGTTTTTGTCGTCTGTTAATGCTGATGTTCTGTGAAGCTGCTTTGAAACGATGTGTGTTGTGAAAGGCGCTATACAAATAAAATTGAATTGAATTGAATTGAATTAATAGAGGAATAACACAACATAAGCGATTCATCTTAAGGAGACAATAATACAAAAAGTGCTGCGTTCCAAATTTTCATTTGTATCAGAAAAATACTATCCATGACAGATTAGAGTTCAACAAGAGCAATATATGTAGATATTTTTGATGTAAGTGTATGGAGAAATGCTCATGGACCTGGCAAGCAGAGTATTGCAGCAGGAGATTTGGAGGATCACTGCTTTTGAAAAGTACTTTTGATTGGGTCCTCCGAACCGTCGGTGCAAAAGTCAAAGAAGGTCCCATGGAGATTTGAACTTGGATCACTGGATTCAGAGTCCAGAGTGCTAACCATTACACCATGGAACCGACAAAAATTGCATGCTCTCTCCTGGGTTTGGACAAAAAACATGTTTTGTTGAAATTGGCAAGAGAAAGGCATATTTTAGGCCTCTTGATGGGGATTTCAACAGCCAAACTCTGTTTTTGGCCACAAGACCCTAAGATGTTTCCGCCAGGATTTGAACTCAGCTTGTTGGATTCAAAATGCAATGTGCTAACCATTACACAAACCTCCATTTTCTGGTGAAAAGAAGTTGCAAGTATTATTGCTGTTTGGTTTGGAGTTTGAAACAGGCAATGGGCAGCCTGTATCTAAGCGGTGATCTTTGGTTTATCAGTGTAATCCTCTCTTAACTTTTCTAGAGAGATTCAGATCAAAAGACATCCTGGCCCGTACAGGGATCGAACCCGCAACCTCGGTATTATTAGCACCACGCTCTAACCAACTGAGCTAACCGGCCTTGTCTTGTTATTGTCACTGTCCATTTTCACAGAAAATGCTTGCTTGGTGGTAATGCTGACATTAAGACTTTGCACCGCATGGTCTTCAAGTTTGAAGATCTAAGGGCAAGCTATTCTTGGGGCAAGCTATTCTTGGATTTGAACACGAGACACTTTTGCACCCAAATCCAAAATCATAACTCTAGCCCCACAAGCCACCTTGCAATGTCTGCTCTCTTAAGAAAAGTCTACACAAACCTCATTAGGTTCTGATGCTCAGCATGGCATGCCAACGTACACTTATTTTCAGTCATACAAGTACTGCTCTTATCTACATTAATGGGGAAATAGAGACATCCTCAAAAGAATTTGGCAAGCATAAAATGGAATAGCATTTATCGCCAATAACTCCTAACAAAATTGCCAATGACAATTTTGCTTCATTTGTTCCATTTCTCATGTAGCGCTCATAGTTATCTGCATCTATTGCTTTCTCTTAGGGCAAATTGAATGTGTACTGAAGTTTCCTTGGAAAAACTTCCCATGTCACATTCTTCATGGGGGCTGACCTACTTGACCACAAAAGTCACATATGATTTAGGATCACTGCCTTGCAAGACTCCTTGGACATGGTCTTTCTGACCATTGGAAGGGCCCATGGCCCACTCCAAAAGGAAACAAACAAGAGTGGTTTGGTACCTCTGGGCTGCACAGCTGAGGAGCAACAAAAATGAAAGAAAGGCAGGTTGCCCACCTACCAGGAGGGGAATTAGCTCAAATGGTAGAGTGCTTGCTTAGCATGCGAGAGGTAGCGGGATTGATGCCTGCATTCTCCATGAGGATGTTTTCCTTTTAGGAACTGTTCTCTAATCTCAGACCTGGTCATCACAATTTCAAAGTGATAGACCTGGCCAGCATGGAACCAACATTAATTGTCTGCTCTCTCCTGGGTTTGGACAAAAAACATGTTTTGTTGAAATTGGCAAGAGAAAGGCATATTTTAGGCCTCTTGATGGGGATTTCAACAGCCAAACTCTGTTTTTGGCCACAAGACCCTAAGATGGTTCCGCCAGGATTTGAACTCAGCTTGTTGGATTCAAAATGCAATGTGCTAACCATTACACAATCTCGCATTTACTGGTGAAAAGAAGTTGCGAGTATTATTGCTGTTTGGTAAGGAGTTTGAAACAGGCAATGGGCAGCCTGTATGGAATGCTCTATATAAAGACTTTGTTAAGTATAGAACTGAAGAGAAAGAATTTAAATATAAGACATATAAAAATAAATTAACAGCTATCTTAAGAAAATGTAAAAAAGATTATTATAGTAGATTGCTGGAAACTAATAAAAACAATATAAAGGGTACGTGGAATATTTTAAATTAAATTATTAGAAGGGAAAAAACAAGTACTGGTTTTCCAAATGAATTTATTGATAATGGTAAAATAATTAAAAACATGGATGAAGTTGTGGCTGGCTTCAATAGATTCTTTGTGAACACAGGCTCTAATTTGGCTGATGAGATAATACCTCCACAAGAGGGTGATGTCCCACAATATTTTGAAGAAAGAAATCCAGCAACTATTTTTTGGAGAGATACTGATAAAACTGAAGTACTTGATATAGTTAATAACTTTAAGAATAAAAAACATCAAGAGACTGTAATGATATTGATATGCTTTTAATTAAACAACTAATTGCAGTAATAGTAGATCCCATAGTATATATTTTCAATCTCTCTCTGAAATTGGGTTCTTTTCCCACAAATATGAAAATAGCTAAAGTGGTCCCTATCTTTAAAGCTGGTGAACAGAATCTTTATACTAACTATAGGCCAATCTCACTGCTTCCCCAATTCTCAAAATTTCTGGAGAAGATATTCTCCATCAGATTGGATAGTTTTATTGATAAATATGGGATCTTAACTGATAGTCAATATGGTTTTAGAACAAACCGCTCTACATCTCTGGCTTTAATAGATCTGGTGGAAGAATTAACAACCAGTACTGATGACAAGAAGTTTGCTATAGGTGTATTTATAGACCTTAAAAAGGCCTTTGATACAATAGATCATCATATTTTGCTTCAAAAATTGGAAATTTATGGAATTAGGGGAATAGGGCTAAACTGGATAAAACGCTATTTAGAACATAGACAACAATATGTGCAGATGGGGGAGGAAAGGTCAAAGCTTCAAAATACAATATATGGTGTACCACAAGGTTCAATTCTAGGACCAAAATTATTTTTATTATACATAAATGATATTGTTAAAACTTCTGATTTGTTGAAATTTGTAATTTTTGCAGATGATACAAATATATTTTGTGAAGGAGAGAATCTCCAACATTTGTTGAAGACTGTCTCTAAAGAGTTGGCTAAGCTTAAATTGTGGTTTGATTTAAACAAATTATCTCTCAATATAAAGAAAACTAAATTTATGATCTTTGGGAAACGTAGAATTCCCGAAGATTTAACTATTGAAGTACTGTGTGATAATTCCGTGGATTCCGTAGTACCGGTGGAGAGAGTCAGCAGCTTCAAGTTCCTCGGTGTCCACATCACTGAAGAACTCACATGGTCCATCCACACTGAGGCCGTTGTGAAGAAGGCTCACCAGCGCCTCTTCTTCCTGAACCACCACATCCTCACACGGTTCTACACCAGCACTGTAGAGAGCATCCTGACTGGCTTCATCACCGCCTGGTACAGCAATAGCACCGCCCACAACTGCAAAGCCCTGCAAAGGGTGGTGCGAACTGCCAGAAACATCATCGGAGGTGAGCTTCCCTCCCTCCAGGACAGATATACCAGGCGGTGTGTGAAAAAAGCTCGGAGGATCATCAGAGACTCCAGTCACCCGAGTCATGGTCTGTTCTCACTGGTACCATCAGGCAGGCGGTATCGTAGCATCATGACCTGCACCAGCCGACTACATTACAGCTTCTTCCCCCAAGCAGTCAGACTGTTGAACAATTGATCTCCCATGATCAATAATTTGCACTGCACTTTATTCAGCTGTAATCTCACACTGGACTGTCAACATATTCTCCTCAATATACTACTTCATATATATATTTCATATACTCCTTACTTATTGTATTGCATATTGTGTATTCTATATTGTATTCTATATTGTGTGTATTGTATATAATTATCGTGTTGTGTAAGTATGTGTACATTTGATATGTAAATTGTGTTGTGTAAGTATGTTGTTTATTGTAATTGGTATATGTCTCGTCACTGTCATGATTGCTATGTTGCTCGGAACTGCACACAAGAATTTCACCTACTGTTGCACTTGTGTACATGGTAGTGTGACAATAAAGTGATTTGATTTGATTTAATTCCAGATTAGAAAGAGTTTATGAAAACTCCTTTTTAGGAGTAATAATTGATCACAAACTAAGCTGGAAACCACAAGTTAACTATATTAGTTCTAAATTGGCAAAGATTAATGGTATATTTTGTAAAGCTGAGACACATATTGAACCGAGATACAATGTATATTTTATACTGCAGCTTTTTCTTCCTTATTTGCACTACTGTACAGAAGTGTGGGGCAATACCTATAAAACCACCCTTAAGACGATATGCACAATGCAGAAAAAGGCAATTAGAATAGTCTGCAATGTTGGTTATTATGTACATACAAATGATTTATTTTTAACATTGCAAACATTAAAATGTAAAGACATAGTGGATTTAAAGACCACACAAATTATGTACAAAGCTAAAAACAAAGTACTTCCTAGTAATATTCAAAGATGGTTTAAGGAAAGAGATAGCAGATACAATTTAAGAAGGAGAGGAAATCTCTCTCAAGCAATGGCACGCACCACACTTAAAAGCCTGTGCATATCCGTCAATGGGGTGAGGTTGTGGAACAATTTACCTGTAATAATTAAGGAAAGCAATCATATTGTGCAATTTAAAAGAAGGTTTAAAATGTCTATATTAGAAAAGTATATGAATTAAGGTGGACTTGGGACAAATGTCTCATTTCCTCTTCAAGAGGTTGATTTGAATTACAATACAGTCTGTTTCTTGCCATTTTATTAATATATATATTATTGTTTGTATTACATTTTGGGTTTTTCTTTTTTCTTTTTTTTTTTTTTTTTGGTTAAATATGTTTTGTTACTAATGTAACCAGGGGAAGTGAAAAGATCTTACATATAAATGTGTAATTGGGACTGATGTCATATAGTACTAGTAATGCATGAATGATGTATACAGATACTGATTCAATTCTGTTAAATTATGACGCTGGCCCTTTAAAACTTTGGTTGCTGAGCTCTTGTCTGGAAGTCAGTGTCGCGGGAGTTAGTGTCGAAGCTGCGCGGGTAGCAGAGTGTGAGCAGCGCGATCAGCAGAGTATATGTTGCTTTATCCGTGTGTTGAGATATACAAGTGATAACTCGATAAAAAAAACAAAAGGGTGAAAGATATCCACTTGTATTAGCTCGATATTGAATCAGTGAGAAGTAAACTGAGGTGACGACGATGCAATATGTGACGATTGATGACAACTGATCGTGAGCCATGTGAAGTGTTTCTCTTTGTGTCCAAAAATACTGTTCATTGATCTATCGAAGAGCGTAAGTTTGTTATATTACTTACCTGTTCTGTAATGAGTGATATTATGTGTATAATTGTTCGTTATGTAACAGTTAAGGGATATATTTCTTGTTAAATGCAGAGGGGAGAAATAGTGCTGAATAGGCCCTCTGTAAGACCCAGATTGTGTTCGTCAATACCGAGTGAGTTTATTTCTTTGA
This sequence comes from Xyrauchen texanus, assembly GCF_025860055.1. NCBI lineage: Eukaryota > Metazoa > Chordata > Actinopteri > Cypriniformes > Catostomidae > Xyrauchen > Xyrauchen texanus. The sequence continues at coordinate 8,586 of NW_026266839.1, read as the reverse complement.
TATGGAAGTTTTCTATACATTTCATGCAAGTATTGTGAATTTTATGTAACTTTGACGTGCATGTTGAATTACTGTGTATTGTTTGTATTTACAGAAAGAGTGTAAAGGCCACTGCCGTTGTCTTTTGGTGTTATAGTTACAGAAAAGCCACATTTAGGTTTTGTTTTGTACTTTTGTAAATTCCTGGATTTTATGTTTCCTAAAACATTTTCAACCCCGAAAAGCCAAAGCTATTTTTTTTTAATGCTGTGCCTCTACGGTCACAGTTGGAAATAAAAGACCCTGAGTTAAGTTTGCCTGTGTTTTGGACCTTTCATTCCTCTGACAGCAAGCTGTTAGCCCGGCAACACTTATTTGGTACCAGAAGTGGGGTCTCCTTGCTAGCAATTGGGGTTTTTAGTTGGGTTTGTGGCATACTAATATACAACGGTAGTGGTGAAGAGGAGTTCAGAGCCATCGTCCAGAGTGTCTACAACGAGTGGCGTGGCGTGACTGGAGAGACGTTGAGGGAGCAAGACATTGGTGTTCTGAAGCAGCAGAGTGCTCACGCTGTCGTAGAGGGTGAAGGGGACCACTCAAGGCGGATAACTTCAAGTGAACTTGTGTGCAAACTTTTACTGTTGTGTGACAGTGGTGTGTTCTGAGCCAGAGACTGCATCGGAACATGGACCAGGACCCAAGTGAGCTCGACGCTCAAGCTGGACCTAGCCACAATGTGGACGGGGCAGAAGCTGTGGACTATGGTGATAGAGGTAACCCGGTGGCACAGCTCCAGTCACAAATTTTGGAGTTGGGGCAAAAACATGACCAAGTACTGTCTGCTCTTGCCAACATGAGTAATGCTAATACCAGATCTTATGTATACATTCCACGAGAGCGTCAAATTGTTCCTTTCAGTGGTGATTGTTGTAAGGATAACCATGCGGTAGATGAGTTTATTGATGAAATTGAACGAGTCATTCGAGTCCGGGGTTTAAACAGTCAGGATCAAGTAGACTTTATTCTTTCTCATTTGAGAGATTCAGCCTTGGATGAGATGAAGCTGTGTATGGGGGGAGAGATAAAACAACCTCAGGAGCTGTTTTCTTATTTAAGGGGAGCTTTTAGAGAAAAACGCACAACACCACAGCTGTTACATGCATTTTATGCACGCAGACAATCAGATGGGGAAGATCTTCGCGACTTTTCCCATGCTTTGTCTCAGCTTTTAAATGCTGCTCTCCAACAGTCCTCTCATGTTGTGTCTGACCCACAGCTAGCTCTCAGAGACCAGTTCATTGAAGGGGTGCGAGACTCTACCCTTCGCCGGGAACTGCGCAGGTTTGTGAGAGAGCGGCCACACTGTACGTTGTTTGACGTCCGTGATGAGGCTATGATGTGGTGCGTGGAAGACAAACCTCGCAATGCCAATGTTGCTCAAAGTAGAAAAATTGTGGGTGCAGGGCCGGTAGAGGTATCAGAGCAGCCTAACTCAGGCGGTACAGTGCCCACGGAGCTAGCTGCAACTCTGCAGGAAGTGGTTAAAGTTATCGCTCAGCAAGGCAAAGCTATTGGTGAGCTTACCAGTGCAGTACGTGAACTTACCATGCAGAAAGCCAATGTTCCAGACAAGAACACAAAGCCCAAATTCAGTCCAAGGTATACCGACGATGGTCGGCCAATCTGCCTAAGATGTGAAGGAATAGGACATTTAGCTCGAAACTGCAGTGCACCACATGGCTCAAAAATGGCGTCCAGTGCTGCCTCAGTACCGGGAAACGGGGTCCCTCCATTGCAGTGAGCCGAGCAATGCGAGGCAAGCCTGAAGGCTCAAACAGTAGCCCATTGACTAAAGAAAGGTTTCTTGAGCGTGCAGTAGGCACATGTCCAGAGGTAGATATCTACATTGGTGGCGAGCCTGCTCGTTGTTTATTGGACACAGGAAGTAATGTGAGCACACTGACTGAGAGTTTGTTTTAGAGAGCATCTCCATGGGGATGATCAAGACATTCATTGTACAGCTAAGTGGCTCAAGATAACTGCCGCCAACAAGCTACCGTTACCGTACCTTGGATATGTGGAATTAGACATCCAAGTTATGGGACTAACCATACCGAACTGTGGATTCCTAATAGTCAGGGATGAGGGTGTTCAAGAGACAGACTCGAATCCACCTGGCATAATAGGAATGAATATAGCTCAAAGGTGCAGACAGCTTGTTCTTTCTGAGTTTGATAACACTAGGAGGTCATTTGGACTCTGTGTGGGGGGAAGCTTTCCAGCGAGTACAGGAGGTGGAGCTCATTGAAAAGGTGTCAATGGCCAGAGTAAGTGGCAAACGCCAAGCATATATACCCGCAGCCTCTGTTGCCACGGTCTATGTTAGAGTCCACAAGAGACCAGCGGACAGTGATGCTTGGGCATTGTTAGAGCCAGGAAACAGACCCTTGCCTGGTGAGTTGGTCCCTGTTCCGACCTTAGTGCCCCCTCATAGACATGTGTTTCCAGTCCAGGTGGTAAATTTTTCATCAGATGATGTTTGGTTGCCTCCTAAGACTCCGGTGGGTGTACTTAGCCATTGTCAATGTGTTGAGAGTAACCCCTGTGAAGTGAGGTTTCAACGCATGTCTGCTGATCAAGAAGTAGTCAATGTTGATCAAGAAATTAGACAAAAGCCTGACAGTGACATGAGACACCTGCTAGATAGATTACGGATAGGAGGTATGTCAGAGCAACAGACAGAGCTGGGTGTACTTTTGGAGAAATATGCTGATGTATTTGCAGTCTGTGAGGAGGACCTTGGGTACACGGACAGGGTGAAGCATGAGATCCCTTTGGTAGATGATGCTCCAGTTACCCAACCGTACCGACGCATACCTCCGAACCAGTTTGAAGAAGTCAGGGAACATATTTCCAAGTTGCTCAGAAAAGGTGTCATACATGAGAGTTCCAGTTCTTATGCCTCACCGATAGTGCTGGTGCGCAAGACTGATGGGAGTCTCAGACTTTGTGTGGACTATAGGAAATTAAACTCTAAGACCAGACGTGATGCTTTCCCATTACCACGCATAGATGAGAGTATGGATGCCTTGGGAGGGGCAGAGATTTTTTCGACAATAGACCTTGCCAGTGGCTATCATCAAGTTGCCGTACATGAGAAAGACCGCCACAAGACCGCATTTATAACTCCGTTCGGGTTATATGAGTATTACCGTATGCCTTTCGGGCTTTGCAATGCACCTGCAACGTTTCAGCGCCTCATGCAGTCTATCATGAGTGACCTGGTGTTTCACATTGCCCTTGTTTACCTAGACGACTTGCTAGTGTACTCGTCTACTTTCTCCGATCATCTTGCGAGACTGGAAGCGGTGTTCAAAAGGCTGAGAGATACTGGGCTGAAGGTCAAGGTAGAGAAATGTAATTTCCTGCAGTCTGAGGTCAGGTTTCTTGGACATCAAGTTTCAGCTCAGGGAGTCAGCACGGACCCTGACAAAGTAAGTGCAGTTAAGCAGTGGCCAACACCTAGTACCCTTAAGGATCTCAGATCATTCTTGGGCTTCTGCAGTTATTATCGAAGATTTATAGAGGGGTTTTCCCAGGTGGCTGGTCCGCTGCATGACGTAGTCAATGCCTGCCTCCGAGGGAATAGTGCTGGTAGGACAGATAAATTGTTTAAGGACTCTTGGTCTCCCCTTTGTCAGTCGGCCTTTGTGCAGCTCAAAGAGAAGTTGACTAGTCGCCCACATTGGGATATGCTGATTTTACCCTCCCGTTTGTTTTGGAGACGGACGCTAGCAAGCTTGGGTTGGGTGCCGTTTTATATCAGCATCATAAAGGGAAAAGGAGTGTGATAGCATATGCGAGCAGGAGGCTATGCGGGGCGGAACGGAATGATCGTAATTATAGCAGTATGAAGTTGGAGCTGTTGGCTCTCAAGTGGGCGGTGACAGAAAAATTCCGGAGTTACCTGTTGGGATCCCGGTTCACCATCATCACTGACAACAATCCCCTCTGTCACCTTACAACGGCCAAGTTAGGGGCCATTGAGCAGCGCTGGGCAGCTCAACTTGCTGTTTTCGATTTCGATGTGAAGTACCGTCCTGGGTGATGCAACACAGCGGCGGATGCACTCTCTAGGAGACCAGGATTGGATGAGGTGGAGCCTGAAAGTGAGGATATGGAGTATGATGGCTGTGTCGCTATCTGCAATTCCCTTAGAACCGGAACATCCTTAGGGCCTGATCTGGTGGCCGCAGGGATTGAGTGTGGTAGAGTTTGGCAGATGCAAGCGTCCATTGCAGATGAGGACGGTGTTGGTTGCGAGAATACACCTACCTTGCCGGGATACTTAAAGGCAGATCTCCGCCAGTTTCAGGAGACCGATCCGACTCTCTGTGGCTTCAGGAAGTTCCTGAGCAGAAAAAAAAGCCAACTTACCAGGAGAGAAAAGAGTTGTCCAAATCTGTGCGGTCCCTATTGAAACAGTGGAAGAAAATAAGGGAGAAAGAAGGACTTCTGTATCGTGTAGTGGAAGATGTTCACAATGGGGAGTGCCACCAGATACTGTTACCTACATGCCTGACTGAGCAGGTTCTGAAAAGCGTCCATGATCAATTGGGGCATCAAGGCATAGAACGAACCCTGAGCTTGTTAAAGCAAAGGTGCTTTTGGGGAGGTATGTACGAGGATGTGGAGAAATGGGTGAAAGGCTGTCAGCGGTGTGTGTTGGCAAAGATGCCGCACCCTAAAATCCAAGCACCCTGGACACCATTTCTAGCTTCCCGACCACTGGAAGTTGTTGCAGTAGATTTTACCACTCTAGAGCCAGCTACAGATGGCCGTGAAAATGTCCTTGTGGTGACGGACGTATTCACCAAATTTAGTCAGGCATTTCCAACCCGTGATCAAAAGGCAGAGACTATGGCTAAGATCATCCTAAAAGAATGGTTTTTGAAGTATGGAGTGCCACAATGCCTACATTCCGACCAGGGTAGGAACTTTGAGAGCGCTGTCATTGCTGAGCTTTGCAAGCTCTATGGAGTAAAGAAAACTCACACGACACCACATCACCCTCAGGGAAATCCACAGTGCGAGAGGTTCAACAGAACTCTCCATGACCTCCTATGAACGCTCCCACCAGAAAAAAAATGCAAATGGCCAGAGCACCTAGCAGAGCTTGTGTATGCCTATAATGTGACGCCACATTCCTCAACAGGCTATTCACCATATCATTTGCTGTTTGGCATTCAACCCCATCTTCCGATCGATGCCTTGCTGGGCCAAGAACCAGATGCTGTCTTGGGGCAAGACTGGCTAAACGCACACAAGGAAAGACTCCTGGATGCACATGTCCGAGCAAAAGAGTATGTGGAGAGAAAAGCGGCAGACAGAGTGGCACAGCAAGAAGAGAAAGTGTATTGCCCAGCAGTGGAGGTTGGACAGTGTGTGTACCTGCGCCATCGACCTCCGGGAGGAACAAAATCCAAGACGCATGGTCATCTACTGTGTATAAAGTAATAGAGGTCCAAGGATCAACGTATGCGGTAGAGCCTATGGAAGGAGGACCGATAAGAAGGGTACACCGATCCAATCTCAGACCTTACATGAATAAGGTTCCGATGCCAGCACCAAGAATTCGGAAGCCACCTGTTAAGGACATACATACCCCAGTTTTGGAGATGGAAATGCCATCACTGGATGTAGAGTGTGTGTTGGTGGAAGAAGTCCGATGTCCAAGGGAGGAACCAAGGCTTAAACCAACACTGGAAGTACAAGAACCACAAGTTATTGAACCTAGTAGTAGGACTAGAGATCAGGAGGAGGAAATTAATGAGGTTCCTCATGAAACTCTGGAAGTAGAGCTTGAGCCTGTTGGATTAGAGTCAGAAGATATTGACTTACCTGTTGAAGCGTCGGTGTTGGAGCCTGTACCCGCACCTAGAAGGAAAAAAGAAAGTAGAGCTCAGTTAAAGATACCATGTCCTGATATCTGTAAGACACAGAGATCAACAGCTGGGGTACACAGTAATCTAAAAAGATTACCTAAGTCGGCTTGTAATTCAATGACTTTGAGCCCTGATCTGCTTTCCCAGGTGTTGGCAGGTATGGTCCTTTACACTTCAGGGGGACTCCAGGGGGGGCTTGAGGAATTAACAAAAGTTAGTAGTCACCGAGGACGTTGACTGTCAGCAGGGGATAGTGTAACCAGGGGAAGTGAAAAGATCTTACATATAAATGTGTAATTGGGACTGATGTCATATAGTACTAGTAATGCATGAATGATGTATACAGATACTGATTCAATTCTGTTAAATTATGACGCTGGCCCTTTAAAAATTTGGTTGCTGAGCTCTCGTCTGGAAGTCAATATCGCGGGAGTTAGTGTCGAAGCTGCGCGGGTAGCAGAGTGTGAGCAGCGCGATCAGCAGAGTATATGTTGCTTTATCCGTGTGTTGAGATATACAAGTAATAACTCGATAAAAAAAACAAAAGGGTGAAAGATATCCACTTGTATTAGCTCGATATTGAATCAGTGGGAAGTAAACTGAGGTGATGACGATGCAATATGTGACGATTGATGACAACTGATCGTGAGCCATGTGAAGTGTTTCTCTTTGTGTCCAAAAATACTGTTCATTGATCTATCGAAGAGCGTAAGTTTGTTATATTACTTACCTGTTCTGTAATGAGTGATATTATGTGTATAATTATTCGTTATGTAACAGTTAAGTGATATATTTCTTGTTAAATGCAGAGGGGAGAAATAGTGCTGAATAGGCCCTCTGTGAGACCCAGATTGTGTTCGTCAATACCGAGTGAGTTTATTTCTTTGATATGGAAGTTTTCTATACATTTCATGCAAGTATTGTGAATTTTTGTAACTTTGACGTGCATGTTGAATTACTGTGTATTGTTTGTATTTATAGAAAGAGTGTAAAGGCCACTGCCGTTGTCTTTTGGTGTTATAGTTACAGAAAAGCCACATTTAGGTTTTGTTTTGTACTTTTGTAAATTCCTGGATTTTATGTTTCCTAAAACATTTTCAACCCCGAAAAGCCAAAGCTATTTTTTTTTAATGCTGTGCCTCTACAGTCACAGTCGGAAATAAAAGACCCTGAGTTAAGTTTGCCTGTGTTTTGGACCTTTCATTCCTCTGACAGCAAGCTGTTAGCCCGGCAACACTAATGATTATGTTCTGAAGAGGAAGGGGAAAAGAAAAGAAAAAAAGAAAATAAATAAATAAATAAATAAATAAATAAATAAATAAATAAATAAATATTTATTTAACTGTTAATGGCAGCGGATATATGGGGTAATATATGGGAAGGAATTGGGGGTGGGAGTAAATAAGTTATACTTCTTTCCACTCCCTTTCGAGCAATTATTATTATAAGTGTAAATAATATGTGTGTATATATTTATATCTATGTATATGGGAGATAAGCTGTGCTATGTTATCTTTATTTTTTTATTTGTGTGTGTGTTAATATATATGTATATATTATTTTATTTTATTTTGCTCGAAATAAGCTTCAGTCAATCACAATCACGCTCTAACCAACTGAGCTAACCGGCCTTGTCTTGTTATTGTCACTGTCCATTTTCACAGAAAATGCTTGCTTGGTGGTAATGCTGACATTAAGACTTTGCACCCCATGGTCTTCAAGTTTGAAGATCTAAGGGCAAGGACAAGCTATTCGATTTGAACACTTGACACTTTTGCACCCAAATCCAAAATCATAAATCTAACCCATAGTTATCTGCATCTATTGCTTTCTCTTAGGGCAAATTGAATGTGTACTGAAGTTTCCTTGGAAAAACTTACCATGACACATTGCTCATGGGGGCTGACCTACTTGACCACAAAAGTCACATATGATTTAGGATCACTGCCTTGTGAGACTCCTTGGACATGGTCTTTCTTACCATTGGAAGGGCCCATGGCCCACTCCAATAGGAAACAAACAAGAGTGGTTTGGTGCCTCTGGGCTGCACAGCTGAGGAGCAACAAAAATGAAAGAAAGGCACGTTGCCCACCTACCAGGAGGGGAATTAGCTCAAATGGTAGAGCGCTCGCTTAGCATGCGAGAGGTAGCTGCATCGATGCCCGCATTCTCCATGAGGATGTTTGCCTTTTAGGAACTGTTCTCTAATCTCAGACCTGGTCATCACAATTTCAATGTGATATACCTGGCCAGCAGAGTTGGTACACTTTCACTTCTGTAGATTTGGAGTCTGGCAGCTTTATAAAAGTCCTTCTGATTGGGTCCTTTGCACCTTTTGGCACAAAAGTCACAGAAGGTCCCGCCGAGATTTTAACTGGTATCTCTGGATTCAGAGGCCAGAGTGCTAACCTTCTTTCCTCATGGATTTCCATGAAGCTACTCTGCAAATTAGAGCTCAACAGAAGAGAGATTCAGAACAAAAGTCTGCTGTACGTGGGCCTTGCATGCAGCAACACTGCACGAGGGAACTTTCTCTTTTACGTGTTCTTCACTAATTTTACAGATCTGGGCATCAAATTATGTTTCTGATACATTATATTACATTACATTTATTGATTTAGAACTTGCATTTATGCAAAACGGCTTATAATAGAGGAATAAA
>NW_026266838.1:0-19746 GCF_025860055.1 Xyrauchen texanus | reverse complement strand
CGGAGTTGACCATCGATTACTCTCACTTGGTCAAAAGCGTGCTTAAGGGTTTCATCCCGCGACTGCTCCAAAGGGAAGTCCCCCTCCGGGAATTCCCTGAGAGGAGGGGCGACAACCTCGTACCTAGTTTACCTCGTACCCTAGCAACCTAGTTACTGCTAAATGGTTGCTAGGGGACTCTGTTTAGTTGCTAGGGAGTGGCTTGGCAGCTGCCAATCATGAATCTCCAAAGGCTGCTTGTCAGTATGAATGATATAAACCAACTCCTATGCCTCTGTGACATTCAGAATGGAAGATATCCCTCTATGGATTTTGGTTGCTAAGGTGCTCGACAATGGTTGCTAGGGAGGGGCTAGGAAGTGTTGAGGTGATTCCTGATTTGCTGTTTGCTGTCCCGAGTCAAACGAGACCACCCTTGTGTTTCTATGACACTTCTATCTGGAGATATCCCTTTGATCTGTTTCAATAGAAGTCTATGGGACTTGTTGCTAAGGTGCTCTAAATGGTTGCTAGGGCGTGGCTGAGAGACTGATTGGTCGTCTGAGTAAAATGAGGCCGCCCCCTCGTCTCTATGACACTGTGATCCAGAGCTATGTTCAATACAAAATCCCTATGACATTTCATTTCATGGGCCATCCTACACCATTATAAGTCAATTGGGGCATTTTTGGGCAGCTCCTGCCCCCCAGGGGTGCAACTTTTACCCCATATTGAGGTATTCTCTTACAGAGCCTGCCAGCCTCTTCAAATGTGGCAAATCACACGTTTCTGCGAAATCCTCGATCGGAGCTGTGACGCGTCAAAGTTTGTCGCAATGTTAAGTCTATGGGATTCTCCGGCCGCTTTTTTGCCCCTGGGGCAAATACCGTACCCCCGATCGCTTATAAAAGTCATAGCACACGTGTCCTCAATAGGCCGTTCGATTTGACACCCATTCGTGGGTCTACGCCAAACGGTGCGGGACGAGTTAGGTGCCGAAGTTTTGTACGGAGATATAATAAAAATACAAATAAAAACTAGATAGGTACATTTCCTGAAGAAAATGTGAGTGGTGCTTGCCATGGCAAAACTCGTCAAACAGCATGTTATAACTTGAAAAGAACAAAAATCACGGTCATAAATAAATCAACCCAGAAGTCTGTACGATTTTCTGGTGCAGAAATATGTGATTTGTTACTCGGTTGCTAGGGTAAGCCCATGTGGTTGCTATGCAGTTACCAAGGTAATACAATACATGGCTCCTTTCCATCCCGAGTGAAATAAGTCAACCCGGAAGTCTGTAGTGTTTTCTGGTGCAGAGATATGTGATTTGTTACTCGGTTGCTAGGGTAACCCCATCTGGTTGCTAGACAGTTACCATAGTGATACTAATGAAGTCTCCTTGCCATCCTGGTTGAAATAAATCAACCCAGAAGACTGTACGATTTTCTGGTGCAGAGATATAGTTATTGCTAAACGGTTACTAGGGTACTCTGTTTAGTTGCTAGGGAGTGGCTTGGCAGCTGCCAATCATGAATCTCCAAAGGCTGCTTGTCAGTATGAATGATATAAACCAACTCCCATGCCTCTGTGACATTCACAATGGAAGATATCCCTCTATGGATTTTGGTTGCTAAGGTGCTCGACAATGGTTGCTAGGGAGGGGCTAGGAAGTGTTGAGGTGATTCATGATTGGCTGTTTGCTGCCCCGAGTCAAACGAGACCACCCTTGTGTTTCTATGACACTTCTATCCGGAGATATCCCTTTGATGTCTTTCATTAGAAGTCTATGGGAGTTGTTGCTAAGGTGCTTTAAATTGTTGCTAGGGCGTGGCTTGATAGCGTCACAATGATCCTGAGAGACTGATTGGTCGTCTGAGTAAAATGAGCCCGCCCCCTTGTCTCTATGACACTGTGATCCAGAGCTATGTTCAATACAAAGTCCCTATGCAATTTCATTTCATGGGCCGTCCTACACCATTGTAAGTCAATGGGGGCAACTTTGGGCAGCTCCTGCCCCCCAGGGGTGCAACTTTTACCCCATATTGAGGTATGCTCTTACAGAGCCTGCCAGCCTCTTCAAATGTGGCAAATCACACATTTCTGCAAAATCCTCACTCGGAGCTGTGATGCGTAAAAGTTTGTCACAATGTTAAGTCTATGGGATTTTTCGGCGCTTTTTTGCCCCTGGGGCAAATACCGTACACCGATACGCTTATAAAAGTCATAGCACACGTGTCCTCAATAGGTCGTTCGATTTGACACCTCATTCGGTGGGTCCACGCCAAGCGGTCGTGGGACGAGTTAGGTGCCGAAGTTTTGTATGGAGATATAATAATAAGAAAAACTAGATGGGTACATTTCCTGAAGAAAATGTGAGTGGTGCTTGCCGTGGCAAAACTCATCAAACAGCATGCTGTAACTCGAAAAGAACAAAAATCACGGTCGTAAATAAATCAACCCGGAATTCTGTACGATTTTCTGGTGCAGAAATATGTGATTTGTTACTCGGTTGCTAGGGTAAGCCCGTGTGGTTGTTATGCAGTTACCAAGGTAATACAATACGCGGCTCCTTTCCATCCCGAGCGAAATAAGTCAACCCGGAAGTCTCTACGTTTTTCCAATGCAGAGATATGTGATTTGTTACTCTGTTGCTAGGGTAACCCCATGTGGTTGATAGGCAGTTACCGTAGTGATACTTATGAAGTGTCCTTGCCATCCTGATTGGAATAAATCAACCCAGAAGTCTCTCTGATTTTCTGGTGCAGAGATATAGTTGTAGCTAAACGGTTGCTAGGGTACTCTGTTTAGTTGCTAGGGAGTGGCTTGGCAGCTGCCAATCAGTGAAACTTCAAAGGCTGCTTGTCAGTATGAGTGATATAAACCAACTCCCATGCCTCTGTGACATTCAGAATCGAAGATATGCCTCTATGGATTTTGGTTGCTAAGGTGCTAGACAATGGTTGCTAGGGAGGGGCTAGGAAGTGTTGAGGTGATTCATGATTGGCTGTTTGCTGCCCCGAGTCAAACGAGACCACCCTTGTGTTTCTATGGCGCTTCTATCCGGAGATATCCCTTTGATGTCTTTCATTAGAAGTCTATGGGACTTGTTGCTAAGGTGCTTTAAATTGTTGTTAGGGCGTGGCTTGATAGCTTCACAATGATCCCGAGAGACTGATTGGTCGTCTGAGTAAAATGAGCCCACCCCCTTGTCTCTACGACACTGTGATCCAGAGCTATGTTGAATACAAAATCCCTATTTCATGGTCCGGTCCTACACCATTGTAAGTCAATGGGGGCAACTTTAGGCTGCTCCTGCCCCCAGGGGTGCAACTTTTACCCCATATTGAGGCATGCTCTTACAGAGCCTGCCAGCCTCTTCAAATGTAGCAAATCACACGTTTCTCGCGAAATCCTCGCTCGGAGCTGTGATGCGTCAAAATTTCTCGCAATGTTAAGTCTATGGGATTTTTGGCCGCTTTTTGCCCCTGGGGCAAATACCATACCCGATAAGCTTATAAAAGTCATAGCACACGTGTCATCAATAGGTCGTTCGATTTGACACCTCATTCGTGGGTCTACGCCAAACGGTGCGGGACGCGAGTTAGGTGCGAAGTTTTGTATGGAGATATAAAAATAAAAATAAAAATAACTAGATAGGTACATTTCCTGAAGAAAATGTGAGTGGTGCTTGTCGGTGGCAAAACTGCGTGAAACAGCATGCTATAACTTGAAAAGAACAAAAATTATGGTCATAAATAAATCAAACCAGAAGTGTGTACGATTTTCTGGTGCAGAAATATGTGATTTGTTACTCGGTTGCTAGGGTAAGCCCAAGTGGTTGCTATGCAGTTACCAAGGTAATACAACACATGGCTCCTTTCCATCCTGAGTGAAATAAGTCAACCCGGAAGTCTGTAGTGTTTTCTGGTGCAGAGATATGTGATTTCTTACTCGGTTGCTAGGGTAACCCCATCTGGTTGCTAGGCAGTTACCATAGTGATACTAATCAAGTGTCCTTGCCATCCTGAGTAAAATAAGTCAACCCGGAAGTCTCTACTGTTTTGTAGTGCAGAGATATGTGATTTGTTACTCGGTTGCTAGGGTAACCCCATCTGGTTGCTAGGCAGTTACCATAGTGATAGTAATCAGGTCTCCTTGCCATCCTGAGTGAAATAAACCAACCCAGAAGTCTGTACGTTTTCTGATGCAGAGATATGTGATTTGTTACTTGGTTGCTAGGGTAACCCCATATGGTTGCTAGGCAGTTACCATAGTGATAGTAATGAAGTCTCCTTGCCATCCTGAGTGAAATAAGTCAACCCGGAAATCTCTACAAATTTCTGGTGGAAAGATATGTGATTTGTTACTCGGTTGCTAGGTTAACCCCATCTGGTTTCTAGGCAGTTACCATAGTGATAGTAATCAAGTCTCCTGGTCATCCTGATTAAAATAAATCAACCCAGAATTCTCTTCAATTTTCTGGTGCAGAGATATGTGATTTGTTACTCGGTTGCTAGGGTAACCCCTCCTTGTTGCTAGGCAGTTACCATAGTGATCATAATCAAGTGTCTTTGCCATCCTGATTGAAATAAACCAACCCAGAAGTATCTACGTTTTTCTGATGCAGAGATATGTGATTTGTTACATGGTTGCTAGGGTAACCCCATATGGTTGCTAGGCAGTTACCATAGTGATACTAATGAAGTGTCCTTGCCATCCTGAGTAAAATAAGTCAACCCGAAGTCTCTACTGTTTTCTAGTGCAGAGATATGTGATTTGTTACTCGGTTGCTAGGGTAACCCCATCTGGTTGCTAGGCAGTTACCATAGTGATAGTAATCAAGTGTCCTTGCCATCCTGAGTGAAATAAATCAACCCAGAGGTCTGTGATATTTTCTGGTGCAGAGATATGTGATTTGTTACTTGGTTGCTAGGGTAACCCCATCTGGTTGCTAGGCAGTTACCATAGTGATAGTAATAAAGTGTCCTTGCCATCCTGAATGAAATAAATCAACCCAGAGGTCTGTACTATTTTGTGGTGCAGAGATATGTGATTTGTTACTCGGTTGCTAGGGTAACCCCATCTGGTTGCTAGGCAGTTACCATAGTGATACTAATCAAGTGTCCTTGCCAGCCTGATTGAAATAAGTCAACCCGAAGTCTCTATGTTTTTGTGATGCAGAGATATGTGATTTGTTACTTTCGGTTGCTAGGGTAAGCCCATCTGGTTGCTAGGCAGTTACCATAGTGATACTAATGAAGTGTCCTTTCCATCCTGATTGAAATAAGTCAACCCGGAAGTCTCTACGTTTTTCTGATGCAGAGATATGTGATTTGTTACTCGGTTGCTAGGGTAACCCCATCTGGTTGCTAGGCAGTTACCATAGTGATACTAATCAAGTCTCCTTGCCATCCTGATTGAAATAAATCAACCCAGAAGTCTCTCTGATTTTCTGGTGCAGAGATATAGTTACTGCTAAGCGGTTGCTAGGGTACTCTGTTTAGTTGCTAGGGAGTGGCTTGGCAGCTGCCAATCATGAATCTCCAAAGGCTGCTTGTCAGTATGAATGATATAAACCAACTCCCATGCCTCTGTGACATTCAGAATGGAAGATATCCCTCTATGGATTTTGGTTGTTAAGGTGCTCGACAATGGTTGCTAGGGAGGGGCTAGGAAGTGTTGATTTGATGCATGATTGGCTGTTTGCTGTCCCGAGTCAAACGAGACCACCCTTGTGTGTCTATGACACTTCTATCCGGAGATATCCCTTTGATATGTTTCAATAGAAGTCTATGGGACTTGTTGCTAAGGTGCTCTTAATGGTTGCTAGGGCGTGGCTTGATAGCTTCACAATGATCCTGAGAGACTGATTGGTCGTCTGAGTAAAATGAGCCCACCCCTCGTCTCTATGACACTGTGATCCAGAGCTATGTTCAATACAAATCCCTATGCCTTTTCATTTCATGGGCCGTCCTACACCATTATAAGTCAATTGGGGCATTTTTGGTCAGCTCCTGCCCCCCAGGGGTGCAACTTTTACCCCATATTGAGGTATGCTCTTACAGAGCCTGCCAGCCTCTTCAAATGTGGCAAATCACACGTTTCTACGAAATCCTACGCTTGGAGCTGTGAGCGTCAAAGTTTGTCTCAATGTTAAGTCTATGTGATTTTTCGGCCGCTTTTTTGCCCCTGGGGCAAATACCGTACCCGATCAGCTTATAAAAGTCATAGCACACGTGTCCTCAATAGGCCGTTCGATTTGACACCTCATTACGTGGGTCTACGTCAAGCGGTGCTGGGACGAGTTAGGTGCCGAAGTTTTGTTAAGAGATATAAAAATAAAAATAAAAATAAAAATAATAACTAGATAGGTACATTTCCTGAAGAAAATGTGAGTGGTGCTTGCCGTGGCAAAACTCGATCAAATAGCCTGCTTGAAAAGAACAGAAATTGTGGTCATAAATAAATCAACCCAGAAGTCTGTATAATGTTCTGGTGCAGAAATATGTGATTTGTTAGTAGGTTGCTAGGGTAACCCCATGTGGTTGCTAGGCAGTTACCATAGTGATACTAATCAAGTGTCCTTGCCATCCTGATTGAAATAAGTCAAACCGAAGTCTGTATGTTTTTGTGATGCAGAGATATGTGATTTGTTACTCGGTTGCTAGGGTAAGCCCATCTGGTTGCTAGGCAGTTACCATAGTGATACTAATGAAGTCTCCTTTCCATCCTGATTGAAATAAGTCAACCCGGAAGTGTCTACGTTTTTCTGATGCAGAGATATGTGATTTGTTACTCGGTTGCTAGGGTAACCCCATCTGGTTGCCAGGCAGTTACCATAGTGATACTAATCAAGTGTCCTTGCCATCCTGAGTGAAATAAATCAACCCAGAGGTCTGTGATATTTTCTGGTGCAGAGATATGTGATTTGTTACTTGGTTGCTAGGGTAACCCCATCTGGTTGCTAGGCAGTTACCATAGTGATAGTAATAAAGTGTCCTTGCCATCCTGAATGAAATAAATCAACCCAGAGGTCTGTACTATTTTGTGGTGCAGAGATATGTGATTTGTTACTCGGTTGCTAGGGTAACACCATCTGTTTGCTAGGCAGTTACCATAGTGATAGTAATCAAGTGTCCTTGCCATCCTGAGTGAAATAAATCAACCCAGAGGTCTGTACTATTTTCTGGTGCAGAGATATGTGATTTGTTACTCGGTTGCTAAGGTAACCCCATCTGGTTTCTAGGCAGTTACCATAGTGATACTAATCAAGTGTGCTTGCCATCCTGAGTGAAATAAGTCAACCCGGAAGTCTGTACGTTTTTCTGATGCAGAGATATGTGATTTGTTACTCGGTTGCTAGGGTAAGCCCATGTGGTTGCTAGGAAGTTACCATAGTGATACTAATGAAGTCTCCTTGTCATCCTGATTGAAATAAGTCAACCCGAAGTCTCTATGTTTTTGTGATGCAGAGATATGTGATTTGTTACTCGGTTGCTAGGGTAACCCCATGTGGTTGCTAGGCAGTTACCATAGTGATACTAATCAAGTGTCCTTGCCATCCTGATTGAAATAAGTCAACCCGAAGTCTCTATGTTTTTGTGATGCAGAGATATGTGATTTGTTACTCGGTTGCTAGGGTAAGCCCATCTGGTTGCTAGGCAGTTACCATAGTGATACTAATCAAGTCTCCTGGCCATCCTGATTAAAATAAATCAACCCAGAATTCTCTTCAATTTTCTGGTGCAGAGATATGTGATTTGTTACTCGGTTGCTAGGGTAACCCCTCCTTGTTGCTAGGCAGTTACCATAGTGATCATAATCAAGTGTCTTTGCCATCCTGATTGAAATAAATCAACCCAGAAGTATCTACGTTTTCTGATGCAGAGATATGTGATTTGTTACTTGGTTGCTAGGGTAACCCCATATGGTTGCTAGGCAGTTACCATAGTGATACTAATGAAGTGTCCTTGCCATCCTGAGTAAAATAAGTCAACCCGGAAGTCTGTACTGTTTTGTAGTGCAGAGATATGTGATTTGTTACTCGGTTGCTAGGGTAACCCCATCTGGTTGCTAGGCAGTTACCATAGTGATAGTAATCAGGTCTCCTTGCCATCCTGAGTGAAATAAACCAACCCAGAAGTCTGTACGTTTTTCTGATGCAGAGATATGTGATTTGTTACTTGGTTGCTAGGGTAACCCCATATGGTTGCTAGGCAGTTACCATAGTGATAGTAATGAAGTCTCCTTGCCATCCTGAGTGAAATAAGTCAACCCGGAAATCTCTACAAATTTCTGGTGGAAAGATATGTGATTTGTTACTCGGTTGCTAGGTTAACCCCATCTGGTTTCTATGCAGTTACCATAGTGATACTAATCAAGTCTCCTGGCCATCCTGATTAAAATAAATCAACCCAGAATTCTCTTCAATTTTCTGGTGCAGAGATATGTGATTTGTTACTCGGTTGCTAGGGTAACCCCTCCTTGTTGCTAGGCAGTTACCATAGTGATCATAATCAAGTGTCTTTGCCATCCTGATTGAAATAAACCAACCCAGAAGTATCTACGTTTTTCTGATGCAGAGATATGTGATTTGTTACTTGGTTGCTAGGGTAACCCCATATGGTTGCTAGGCAGTTACCATAGTGATACTAATGAAGTCTCCTTGCCATCCTGAGTAAAATAAGTCAACCCGAAGTCTCTACTGTTTTCTAGTGCAGAGATATGTGATTTGTTACTCGGTTGCTAGGGTAACCCCATCTGGTTGCTAGGCAGTTACCATAGTGATAGTAATCAAGTGTCCTTGCCATCCTGAGTGAAATAAATCAACCCAGAGGTCTGTGATATTTTCTGGTGCAGAGATATGTGATTTGTTACTTGGTTGCTAGGGTAACCCCATCTGGTTGCTAGGCAGTTACCATAGTGATAGTAATAAAGTGTCCTTGCCATCCTGAATGAAATAAATCAACCCAGAGGTCTGTACTATTTTGTGGTGCAGAGATATGTGATTTGTTACTCGGTTGCTAGGGTAACCCCATCTGGTTGCTAGGCAGTTACCATAGTGATACTAATCAAGTGTCCTTGCCAGCCTGATTGAAATAAGTCAACCCGGAAGTCTCTATGTTTTTGTGATGCAGAGATATGTGATTTGTTACTCGGTTGCTAGGGTAAGCCCATCTGGTTGCTAGGCAGTTACCATAGTGATACTAATGAAGTGTCCTTTCCATCCTGATTGAAATAAGTCAACCCGGAAGTCTCTACGTTTTTCTGATGCAGAGATATGTGATTTGTTACTCGGTTGCTAGGGTAACCCCATCTGGTTGCTAGGCAGTTACCATAGTGATACTAATCAAGTCTCCTTGCCATCCTGATTGAAATAAATCAACCCAGAAGTCTCTCTGATTTTCTGGTGCAGAGATATAGTTACTGCTAAGCGGTTGCTAGGGTACTCTGTTTAGTTGCTAGGGAGTGGCTTGGCAGCTGCCAATCATGAATCTCCAAAGGCTGCTTGTCAGTATGAATGATATAAACCAACTCCCATGCCTCTGTGACATTCAGAATGGAAGATATCCCTCTATGGATTTTTGGTTGTTAAGGTGCTTCGACAATGGTTGCTAGGGAGGGGCTAGGAAGTGTTGATTTGATGCATGATTGGCTGTTTGCTGTCCCGAGTCAAACGAGACCACCCTTGTGTTTCTATGACACTTCTATCCGGAGATATCCCTTTGATATGTTTCAATAGAAGTCTATGGGACTTGTTGCTAAGGTGCTCTTAATGGTTGCTAGGGCGTGGCTTGATAGCTTCACAATGATCCTGAGAGACTGATTGGTCGTCTGAGTAAAATGAGCCCACCCCCTCGTCTCTATGACACTGTGATCCAGAGCTATGTTCAATACAAATCCCTATGCCTTTTCATTTCATGGGCCGTCCTAAACCATTATAAGTCAATTGGGGCATTTTTGGGCAGCTCCTGCCCCCAGGGGTGCAACTTTTACCCCATATTGAGGTATGCTCTTACAGAGCCTGCCAGCCTCTTCAAATGTGGCAAATCACACGTTTCTACGAAATCCTCGCTTGGAGCTGTGACGCGTCAAAGTTTGTCTCAATGTTAAGTCTATGTGATTTTTCGGCGCTTTTTTGCCCCTGGGGCAAATACCGTACCCGATAAGCTTATAAAAGTCATAGCACACGTGTCCTCAATAGGCCGTTCGATTTGACACCTCATTCGTGGGTCTACGTCAAACGGTCATGGGGACGAGTTAGGTGCCGAAGTTTTGTTAAGAGATATAAAAATAAAAACTAGATGGGTACATTTCCTGAAGAAAATGTGAGTGGTGCTTGCCGTGGCAAAACTTCGTCAAACAGCATGTTGTAACTTGAAAATAACAAAAATTATGGTCATAAATAAACCAACCCAGAAATGTGTACGATGTTCTGGTGCAGAAATATGTGATTTGTTACTCGGTTGCTAGGGTAAGCCCGTGTGGTTGCTATGCAGTTACCAAGGTAATACAATACATGGCTCCTTTCCATCCTGAGTGAAATAAGTCAACCCGGAAGTCTGTAGTGTGTTCTGGTGCAGAGATATGTGATATGTTGCTTCGGTTGCTAGGGTAACTCCATCTGGTTGCTAGGCAGTTACCATAGTGATACTAATCAAGTCTCCTGGCCATCCTGATTAAAATAAATCAACCCGTGAAGTCTCTATGTTTTTGTGATGCAGAGATATGTGATTTTTTACTCGGTTGCTAGGGTAACCCCATCTGGTTGCTAGGCAGATACCATAGTGATACTAATCAAGTGTCCTTGCCATCCTTATTGAAATAAGTCAACCCGGAAGTCTCTACGCTTTTCTGATGCAGAGATATGTGATTTGTTACTTCGGTTGCTAGGGTAAGCCCATCTGGTTGCTAGGCAGTTACCATAGTGATACTAATGAAGTCTCCTTGCCATCCTGATTGAAATAAGTCAACCCGGAAGTCTCTATGTTTTTGTGATGCAGAGATATGTGATTTTTTACTCGGTTGCTAGGGTAACCCCATCTGGTTGCTAGGCAGATACCATAGTGATACTAATCAAGTGTCCTTGCCATCCTTATTGAAATAAGTCAACCCGGAAGTCTCTACGCTTTTCTGATGCAGAGATATGTGATTTGTTACTCGGTTGCTAGGGTAAGCCCATCTGGTTGCTAGGCAGTTACCATAGTGATTCTAATGAAGTGTCCTTGCCATCCTGATTGAAGTAAGTCAACCCGAAGTCTCTATGTTTTTGTGATGCAGAGATATGTGATTTGTTACTCGGTTGCTAGGGTAAGCCCATCTGGTTGCTAGGCAGTTACCATAGTGATACTAATGAAGTGTCCTTGCCATCCTGATTGAAATAAGTCAACCCCGAAGTCTCTACGTTTTCTGATGCAGAGATATGTGATTTGTTACTCGGTTGCTAGGGTAACCCCATCTGGTTGCTAGGCAGTTAACATAGTGATACTTATCAAGTCTCCTTGCCATCCTGATTGAAATAAATCAACCCAGAAGTCTCTCTGATTTTCTGGTGCAGAGATATAGTTACTGCTATACGGTTGCTAGGGTACTCTGTGTAGTTGCTAGGGAGTGGCTTGGCAGCTGCCAATCATGAATCTCCAAAGGCTGCTTGTCAGTATGAATGATATAAACCAACTCCCATGCCTCTGTGACATTCAGAATGGAAGATATCCCTCTATGGATTTTGGTTGTTAAGGTGCTCGACAATGGTTGCTAGGGAGGGGCTAGGAAGTGTTGAAGTGATGCATGATTGGCTGTTTGCTGTCCCGAGTCAAGCGAGACCACCCTTGTGTTTCTATGACACTTCTATCCGGAGATATCCCTTTGATCTTTTTCAATAGAAGTCTATGGGACTTGTTGCTAAGGTGCTCTTAATGGTTGCTAGGGCGTGGCTTGATAGCTTCACAATGATCCAGAGAGACTGATTGGTTGTCTGAGTAAAATGAGCCCACCCCCTCGTCTCTATGACACTGTGATCCAGAGCTATGTTCAATACAAATCCCTATGCCTTTTCATTTCATGGGCCGTCCTACACCATTATAAGTCAATTGGGGCATTTTTGGGCAGCTCCTGCCCCCAGGGGTGCAACTTTTACCCCATATTGAGGTATGCTCTTACAGAGCCTGCCAGCCTCTTGAAATGTGGCAAATCACACGTTTCTCACGAAATCCTCGCTTGGAGCTGTGACGCGTCAAAGTTTGTCTCAATGTTAAGTCTATGGGATTTTTCGGCCGCTTTTTTGCCCCTGGGGCAAATACCGTACTCCGATCAGCTTATAAAAGTCATAGCACACGTGTCCTCAATAGGCCGTTCGATTTGATACCTCATTCGTGGGTCTACGCCAAACGGTGCGGGACGAGTTAGGTGCCGAAGTTTTGTTAAGAGATATAATAAAAATAAGTATGTGAGATTACAATAGTGATGCTTTGCAAGCACCACTAAAAATAAAAAGTATAATAAGTATGTGAGATTACAATAGTGATGCTTTGCAAGCACCACTAATAAGTATGTGAGATTACAATAGTGATGCTTTGCAAGCACCACTAATAAGTATGTGAGATTACAATAGTGATGCTTTGCAAGCACCACTAATAATAATAAGAAAAAGAAAAATAAGTATGTGAGATTACAATAGTGATGCTTTGCAAGCACCACTAATAAAAAAAATAATAATAGGTATGTGAGATTACAATAGTGATGCTTTGCAAGCACCACTAATAAAAATAAAAATAATAATAAGTATGTGAGATTACAATAGTGATGCTTTGCAAGCACCACTAATAAAAATAAAAATAATAATATGTATGTGAGATTACAATAGTGATGCTTTGCAAGCACCACTAATAATAAAAAAAAATAATATGTGAGATTACAATAGTGATGCTTTGCAAGCACCACTAATAATAATAAGTATGTGAGATTACAATAGTGATGCTTTGCAAGCACCACTAATAATAATAAGTATGTGAGATTACAATAGTGATGCTTTGCAAGCACCACTAAAAATAAGTATGTGAGATTACAATAGTGATGCTTTGCAAGCACCACTAATAATAAGTATGTGAGATTACAATAGTGATGCTTTGCAAGCACCACTAATAATAAATAAGTATGGCGAATAACAATAGTGATGCCTTGCCTTTGGCAAGCACCAAGTATGTGAGATTACAATAGTGATGCTTTGTAAGCACCACTAATAATAAAAATAATAAGTATGTGAGATTACAATAGTGATGCTTTGCAAGCACCACTAAATAATAATAATAAGTATGTGAGATTACAATAGTGATGCTTTGCAAGCACCACTAAAAATAATAATAATAAGTATGTGAGATTACAATAGTGATGCTTTGCAAGCACCACTAAATAATAATAATAGGTATGTGAGATTACAATAGTGATGCTTTGCAAGCACCACTAAAAATAATAATAATAAGTATGTGAGATTACAATAGTGATGCTTTGCAAGCACCACTAATAAGTATGGCGAATAACAATAGTGATGCCTTGCCTTTGGCAAGCACCACTAATAAGAGTTCTCAACAAGACGCACTTAGTTTAGTCATCCTAAGTCACCGGCTCCAGCTTCTTGATGTAGTTGTTCACGTCCGCTGGTGTATTGAAGATGACAGTGGGGTTAGCGTTAGTCAGCAGGAGCCGTGTGGGGTATATGATCCAGTCTTTGTCCAGTCCGAGTTCCCGCAGCCGCTTCCTCACGCCGTCGTACCTCCTCTGTTGCTTGTACACCTCCGTTGGCAGGTCAGGAAGAAATCTTATTTTATTGTTTTGGTACGTCACCTCTTTCTGTATCCGTGCGGCTTTCAAGATATTTTCTCTGTCCTTGTAGTTTAAACACTTGATGATGATGGTTCTCAGATACGTGGTGGAACTTTGGCTCACTGTTATCCGGTGGGCTCTCTCCAAAGCCGGTGGCGTTATCTTCAGAATATCCGCTATCCATTTTTCCATAAAGGAGCAGGTGTCATTGCCTTCTACTTTCTCGGGTATGCCCAGTACACGCAAGTTATTACGTCTGCTCCTCCCTTCTAAATCTTCGACTTTGTTAGTGAGGTTTTTTGTCTTGCTCTCAAGGATTTCGATAGTTTCTTTCAGGGTTTGTATCACGTCTTCTGCCGTAGATATCCGCATTTCGGCCTCCATGATACGCCCACTGCAATCTTTAATGTCTCTGGACATTTCTTATTTCTGTCAGTACACTGTCAATTTTTGTGTTAAAGTCTTGTTTGAGTGAGGTTATGGCAAGCATAAGGTCCTTTGTTGAAGGATTATCCATGTTTATGACTTGTTCTGCGTCCGCGGGAACAGCAGCGGGTACCTGCTCCGGTGAGCATGTTTCCCCTTCAGCTATCTCCTGGCATGACTCCTGGCCTACATCCTCACAGCTCTCCATCGTTTTCTTCTCCTTAGCCGCTTTTTTTGGCATGTTTGAAGTAGTTTACTCTTACGCTTACAATTTTGTCTCTTTATATGGCCTCACTCTGGAATATAATGCAGGATTTATTGAAAAGCAACTGAGCACGAGGAAAACGCGTCTGCTCACCTTGCTGCCATAACCGGAAGTCAGCTGTAAGATGTTTTGTGCGTTTATATATATATGTGTGTGTGTGTGTGTGTGTGTGTGTGTGTTTTCTGTCTTTGATAATAACTGAAAATAGGTGGAAATATAGAACGCAGCAAGGCGTTTATTGAACCTGTTTAGAGGTACCCTATCTATTCATATCTATCCATCTAACGTTAATGTTGGAGGGAATGTTAGTGTTTCACAAAATGGTAAGTGTAGATAGCTAGGGCCCTAACGGGATGAATGGTCCCCTGTCTCTCCATGAAAGGACAGAGTAACTTGGTCGATTTAAATAGGCTGTTAATAAGTTTGAATATTGAATATGCCCTATTATTTACTGTATGTGAATTAATAATTTAAGCAGTAATTTAGCAAAAATTTTATTTATTGCATATAGTGTTGTCAAAAGTACCGGTACTTCGGTACCAAGTCGATACTGAAATAAAAAAGATGTAACGGTAACAGTTTCTGCAGTACCGGTATTACAGAGCACCGAATCTATCCGGTACCAGCGCACAGTATGACTGACACACAACAGCTTTAAAATGCCCACAGGCTTATTTTGAATGTGTGCTCTGTTACTTCGTGCACACTGAAATTGACAATTAATCAAATTAAAATCGTGGCATACCCAAGAATGATTTATTAAATCGATAAAGGCTGCAATCTTACTGTGAAAGAGACCTACTATACATAAATCCAACCTCTCATCCACTATAGAAACTCCACAAACATTGAGAATCATTCAGGTTGTATGAGATGACAGAGTACTTATCCATTGTTAATCATGTAAAATATATATTTATATAATTAAAATCACAGCATCTGCGCTCTAATCTCAGCTTTATTTATATCGCATTTAAAACAACAAGTTAACCAAAGTGCGTCACAGTAATACAATTTAAAACATAACAACAATTCAAAATGATCACTTACACAAACACCAATAATATAAAATACAAACACTCCAAAACTGCGTCCTACATTTCATTCATCAGACTTAAAGGCCAGTTAAAAGAGATGAAATTTCAGACAAGACAAAAAACTCTTCAATGATCACACTGCGCAGTGTCGCAAATCCAGAAAAGTGAAGCATCCGGCAAAAAACACGTCATAATAAATGCACGATTCAAAATAAAATCTAGATGCCTGAAAATGAAGAAATTGAATAAAAATATGTTATAACTTTATTGTAAAATTGTATATTCTCTATAATAATAATAATAACAATAATAATAATAATAATATTTAAAGTATCACAACCAAGACATCTGTTGAATAAAAGTTTGGCAAAAACAAAATGCAATGACATGTTAAAAATTTTCATGTTCACTTGTTAAAAGCTTTAAGAATGTAGTGATTAGACACCATTTTGATGATGAAATTAAATAATACTTAAAAGATATTCTGGAAAGTTCTGGAAAATAATAATTATTATTAAACCATAATTATTAAAATAATTAAAAATAACTAAACTGGTGTGTTCATAGGACTGGGCGATATGGCCAAAATTGTTATCACGATAATCTTTTTAATATTGTTCGATATCTATATTTATCACAATATACATTTACACATTGCGCTTTCTTTTTTTTTTATTTCAAAGTTGACAGAAGAAAATAAAATAATTCTAAACAGTCAAAATAGTCTTTAAAACTGCACAGGGGTTCCAGAGACGTCCAAAGCAGTGGGGTCTGTGGGATCTTCCGAAAATGAATGTTAAAGATCGTCTGTTTGTTCTGAAGCATAGTGACAGCAGTCCAGTATTTGTTGGAATATTTTTACATTAAAAATAAATATTTTTTATATTTCTTTAGATTCAGATACCCAAGTATGGGGCATAGAATCCCTTGTGACTGTGGAATGATGCTGAATGTGGGTTCAGGGTGTCCCGAGGGAAAATTTAGAAAACGTTTTTAAAAAAATATAAAAAACATTTGTATATTTTCATTAAAGTGAGAGACTAGTCTACCAACTAGTAATTTTAGTCTTTCCTTATCCATTCCAGACATCTAATTAATTTTCACTAAATTAGAACAGAAATCAATTTGTTTATTGGATTTGTTTATTATTAAAGGCTCGTAACATGCTGATTAATAAAGATACATTTAGAAAATGTTTTGGTCTAAAAGCTGCTTTGAAACCACGTTAACTCATGCGGCGCATCATGTCTACACACATGCAGGGAAAAGAGGCGACGCGTGCTGAGCGGGACAGGGCAGAAATGATGCATGTTTGGTGCTAGAGAACAATATTCAAGATTACAGCACAGAAAGATCAGAGCTTTTGTCCACATCACTGTTGTTCTGTTGCGCTCTTCACTAGAGACGATGAGAGGACGCAACCGTTGTCATGAAGTCTTGCGGTGGATTCATGGAATCAATCCAGTGTCCGACGTAACCTAATTGTTAGCAAGGCAGCTAGCATTAGCAAGTTCATCCAGTCTGACCCTACATTACCACTGGCGTGTTGTGAGCGAAGCTGAGAGCGTTTTAAATTTATTCCTATGAAAGCTGAGCGTCATGCTCGCAAGGTGGATCGTAGGATTGGCAGCGGTGTGGAACAAGCTCTCTCGAAGGTGTGAGCACCTTTTGAGCAGATTTCGTCCACCCCAGTGGAAACGCAGCCTGAGAAAGCCGAACTGCTTGTGTTTTAGCGACACGCAGTAAATATTGATTTACTGCGTGTCGCTAAAGCTTATCATGGATTTTCTTTATCGTGATACAGTATCTCACAAAAGTGAGTACACCCCTCACATTTTTGTAAATATTTAATTATATCTTTTCATTTGACAACAAATATTGACACTTTGGGCCCAATTTGGACATTTTCACTTAGGGGTGTACTCACTTTTGTTGCCAGCGGTTTAATGGCTTAATGGCTGTGTGTTGAGTTATTTTGAGAGGACAGCAAATTTACACTGTTATACAAGCTGTACACTCACTACTTTACATTGTAGCAAAGTGTCATTTCTTCAGTGTTGTCACATGAAAAGTTGTAATCAAATATTTACAAAAATGTGAGGGGTGTACTCACTTTTGTGAGATATTGTATATATCGTTTTATTGTCCAGCCCTAAGTCAGACCTATGTCCACACATTGTTTGAACCCTGTTCCAGCACTGGAGAATCAAATATAATATTGTTAGGAATTCCTTGTCTTGTTTCACTGTTGCCCTCTGTCTGCCATTTTTGTCACCTTGCATTCCATAGTTTTCACTTTTGTCCCTTGTTTAGCTCCACTGTCTCACTTGTCATTGTTTAGAACTACACTTCCCAGAATCCACCTGCCATCATCACTGCCATTTTGTTCATTGTTTTCACCTGTGTCTCATTCTGTCATCACTCACTGTGTATTTAAGCCCTGCTTTTTGTTCACTCCTTGTCATTCGTTGAATGTTGTTGTTAGCCTGGTATGTGTTCCCTGCCCGTGTTTTCTAGTTTTATGTTTTATTTCCCCATTGAGGGTTTTTCCTTTGTTCCCGTGTTTTGTGTTTTGCCTGTTTGTTTATTTAATAAAGTTGAACTGCGATTGGATCCGCATCTCCTCGTCTGCTTCGCTGTCTCCATTCGTAACAAATATAAATTCTCAAAGTTTGTAGTAAAACAATCATAACTGTGTAATTTTAATTATGCTCCCTCATCTGTCAGCATGATGCCGGTGATTCACTTTCAGTCTCTTTGTACGTTACGTCATTGTTTTGGTCGATGCTCGTGTCGGTATCGGTTGAGTGTGTGCACGAGCATGAGCAACAGATAGCTGCTGCAGTTCACTTAACAACCACAGGTGTCATTAATAACATGTGTTTCTGAATCTTACATAATGCACCTTTAAAAAAATAATACTGGATAGTATGTACTTAAACATTTGGTGTAATAAATGTTTTCACATAACTTTTAGCGTTGAATATAATGTCTCCTCTTGTTTTTCATTTGGTTCTAAGGTCAAATCATCAAAGTAAAAACAATACATTGGTCACTGCAAAACAAAATCAATTTAAGTGTCATAAATTCTCTGTTTTTAAAATATGGCAATATGTATTTATTATGTGTATTGTATGTGTCATAAATATATATTTAGGAGATTTTTTTCAAAGCTAGCACAAATAATCTTCAATTCTTAATTCTAGGGTAAGTAAATGATAGAATCTGTTTTCTAAATGTTCTGGCTAATTAATTACGTTAAGTTACATTTATTTGCATTTCATGCCACTCTATAAATGCCTATCTCTATCCTAATCCTAAAAAGCAGCTTTTTTATATGTGTAAACAGTCCTGATATTGCTGTCAGAACATTCTCAAGAGTATTATTTTTATATTCAAACAAATAAATGAATTGCTTTTGCTACTATATTTGAAATAAAACACAATGTCAATCTTAAAAGCTGGCTTAGGAAATGTTCTCAGTTTAGATCTGTGTGAATGTCAAGAATGCCATACAAAGTTAAAGTGTTTTGTGCTGAATGTATTCAAAACACAGGACTCATTTAATGCTTTTATTAAATATCACATTAAACACATTTGAAAATGATACATGGAGTAAATCATGTCAAGGTGATTACACAAAGTTTATTACTCTATGAATAATTGTGTATTAGCATTTAATAGAATATTTGTAAAAGACAGTGTTCAATATCTCCACTCCGCCTTCCCAAAACCCAAACAAATTAATGTAAAACAATTTATACATCACTGATAAACCAGAACCAAAATCAAATAATGAGGCTTAAAAAAGCTGGCTGGCCTGAGGACCCACATCCTAGTAAACTTTTGTCAACAGATGCACCATAGTTGAATTCACACAAATCTATAGAATGTCCTTGTATGTAGGAGCATTATAGTTGGTTTATACTGGAATTGAGGGGCTTAGCCAAACATTTTATTAAGGAGGTTCTGTTCATATATTTAGCTCAAAGTTTGGACTCTTTAGTATTTACTTTGATATCAGTGTAAGTAACACCTTTGTATTGGCCCTTGGTTTCATACTGCAGCACACTGCCATTCTTGCAAGTTATAATTACTGTGCCAGTGTAAGGCAGGTCAAAACTGGATCTGCCAATGGTGATATCAACATCCAACTTCTTTCCTGGTGGAACTTCAACACTGGTAGACAGAGTTTCTGTTCTTTCATCTATTTCCTCA
>NW_026266837.1:0-19753 GCF_025860055.1 Xyrauchen texanus | reverse complement strand
AGAGGGTGCCGTGAGAACGGCGCGCACCGGCTGGATGACCCAGGCTGTGAGGAAATCACACCCAGGGCGGAGGTTTCCAGACCAACCTCGCGCTCACGGCGGCCCGGGAAAGCATAGCGGACATCTGCAAGTAAGCCTCAGACTGGGCGAGCAGACCCGAAGGTGACAGCCCAGACAAGTCATCAGCATCAGACGCCACTGTGACGCTCTCCGATGCAGCAGCGACGTCGTCATCGAATGCCGGCTGGCCGCGAGGCGAGCCTCACTTATCCCCAGCTCAGACGGAAGCAAGCAAGCATGCCGGGGGGTGGGTGGTACGTGGGATTTACCTGGCGAAACCAAGCACGTCATCATCCCCAAATCACCTTCATCGCCAGCCGGGTCATCCTCAATCCCGTGGGTAGAAGGAACTACGCGGGGGGCGGCTGAAGTGGCTTTCTCTTGTGAGAAAAGAAAGCCTTGACTGCAATGTTGCCATGGCTATGTTCTCGCACTGAGATCATGAACCATTCATAAAACGCTGCCTGCGTGTGATCGCAGCCCAGGCATACAAGCTTTTATGACAGTCAGAAGTGGAGAGAAATCAACCGCATCCAGGAACTACACAGAGGCGGAAAGACATCTTTAAAAAGACATGTCCTGAAAAGGATGTTGAACGCCTGCTGTGTGTGGCAGGATAATTGATTTTACCATCCTATTGGCCTGGTTGGAGTATGGTTTTGGCAGCCCAATGAGGTGGGAGCTACCATACCATTTAAGGACACTTATTTTGACGGGTATATGTCCTAGTGAGTCTGGGTTCCTCACTTCCTGGCATTTCCATTTTGTTTCCATTCAGAGCGGAGCTGGTGAGTTTGCTGAGTTTGGCGGAGGTCGCTTTCAGTAACAGCAGCCTTAGCAGGTGGGTGAATGGTGGTCTGTACACTGAGCCGCAGGTTTTGTTGTGAACAATCATACAACTTTGCGTCTGGTGGTTGCTCAACCAAATTGTAAGCGTGAGGAGTTGAACATCTAACCCTAAAACAAATCGCTAGCCGAAGACGCTATATGTGACGTTGCTGCTGTTTTGCTTACAGGCATTTTGTCTCTTTTGTTTTGCTTACGGGCATTTGATTCTGCTTGCTCACCGGCAATTGTTTTGCTGTTATGCTTTGCGGCTCGCTTGGGCTGCTATGAGCCTCGTGTTTGCCGTGCTGCATCTCTGCTCCTGTTTGTGTAGTTTGTCTCCCCTTTGTGCTTTGTGCTGTGTCTTTCTTTTTTTGTTTTCTTTAATTGTTGCTATAGTGTTAAGTTATCTTGTGGCTATTGTTTTTTTTAGGTTTAGTACATTTGTTTTGTGACCACATATAGTGTGAGAGGCGGTGTGTTAAATTGGTGCATGTCTCTGCCTCCAACCTGTTATTAGATTCCTCCGTAAGGAGGGAATCTATTGTATTTGATGGTTTTATTAGATTCCTCCGTAGGAGGGAATCTATTGTAATTGATGGTTTTATTATTATTATTATTATTATTATTAGATTCCTCCGTAAGGAGGGAATCTATTGTATTTGATGGTTTTATTATTAGATTCCTCCGTAGGAGGGAATCTATTGTAATTGATGGTTTTATTATTAGATTCCTCCGTAGGAGGGAATCTATTGTAATTGATGGTTTTATTATTAGATTCCTCCGTAGGAGGGAATCTATTGTAATTGATGGTTTTATTATTATTATTAGATTCCTCCGTAAGGAGGGAATCTATTGTATTTGTCGGTTTTATTAGATTCCTCCGTAAGGAGGGAATCTATTGTATTTGATGGTTTTATTATTATTATTATTAGATTCCTCCGTAGGAGGGAATCTATTGTAATTGATGGTTTTATTATTATTAGATTCCTCCGTAGGAGGGAATCTATTGTAATTGATGGTTTTATTATTATTATTATTATTATTATTATTATTATTATTATTATTAGATTCCTCCATAAGGAGGGAATCTATTGTATTTGATGGTTTTTTAGATTCCTCCGTAAGGAGGGAATCTATTGTATTTGTCGGTTTTATTATTATTATTATTATTATTAGATTCCTCCGTAAGGAGGGAATCTATTGTATTTGTCGGTTTTATTATTATTATTATTATTATTATTAGATTCCTCCGTAAGGAGGGAATCTATTGTATTTGTCGGTTTTATTATTATTATTAGATTCCTCCGTAGGAGGGAATCTATTGTAATTGATGGTTTTATTATTATTATTATTATTATTAGATTCCTCCGTAGGAGGGAATCTATTGTAATTGATGGTTTTATTATTAGATTCCTCCGTAGGAGGGAATCTATTGTAATTGATGGTTTTATTATTATTATTATTATTATTATTATTATTATTAGATTCCTCCGTAGGAGGGAATCTATTGTAATTGATGGTTTTATTATTATTATTATTATTATTATTATTATTATTATTATTATTATTCTTCTTCTCCTTGAGCCCCAATAGCTCAAAAGTCACTGGTCAAAAATTTTCTAAATTGGCACGTTGATACTCCATGCCAACGGGTACCCCCAAACCAAGAATGGCCCACATTCGCCCATAGGTGGCGCTACAGGCCACGCCCAAAAAACAAAATTCAAAGTGATACAATTTCCACGCCATTTGTCCAAATCTTCTGAAATTTGGTGTACATGCCTCATTCCTCATGGGGAACAAAAAGCCTCAAGAACCCATAACTTCCGCCATGATGGATTTTCCCGTACGTTGAAAATTTGCGAAAACCTACAAAACTCTTCTTCTCCTGAACCGTAGCTCCAATTGACTTGAAATTTGGTACACATATGTAGAATGGACATCCTTGAAAGCGTTACTTAGGAAAAATGAATCACGATACAAAATGGCTGAAAGAGGTGTTTATGTAAATGTCCAAATTTTAACAATATATACGTGTCAATAAATCAAATGTAATTTTGACTGATGGTTTTTCAAACCTAACATGCTTAAAGATGACATCACTCTGAAGTACTGTACAAAGAATGGCCATGCCAAAATTCCCATTTTCTGTTCAAAAATGTTCTAATTTGGTAAATTAATAGTACAGGCCAACAGGAATCCACAAACCAAGAATGACCGACATACGCCACTAGGGGGCACTACAGGACAAGCCAAAATTCCCATTTTCTGGTCAAAAATGTTCTAATTCGGTACAAGAATAGTACAGGCCAACAGGAATCCACAAACCAAGAATGACCGACATTAAGCCACTAGGGGCACTACAGGACAAGCCAAAATTCCCATTTTCTGGTCAAAAATTTTCTAATTTGGTACTTTGATACTACAGGCCAACAGGAACCCACATACCAAGTGTGGCCCACATTAAGCCCTTAGGGAGCTACAGGCTACTCCAAAATTTCGTTTTCTGGTCAAAAGCGTTCTAATTTGGTACATTGATACTGCAGGTCAACAGGAACCCTCAAACCAAGAATGGCCAACATTAAGCCCTAGGGAGCACTACAGGCCATGCCGAAATTCCCATTTTCTGGTCAAAAATGTTCTAATTTGGTACATTAATAGTACAGGCCAAAAGAATCCACAAACCAAGAATGACCGACATTCACCACTAGGTGGCGCTAGAGGCCAAGCCGAAATTCCCATTTTCTGGTCAAAAAGTTATAATTTGGTACATTGATACTACAGGCCAACAGGAACCCACAAACCAAGTATGGCCCACATTAAGCCATTAGGGAGCTACAGGCCACTCCCAAAATTTCGTTTTCTGGTCAAAAATTTTCTAATATGGTACATTGATACTACTGGCCAACAGGAACCCACAAACAAAGAATGGCCAACATTTGCCCCTAGGGGCACTAGAGGCCACGCTGAAATTCCCATTTTATGGTCAAAAATGTTCTAATTTGGTACATTGATACTACAGGTCAACAGGAACCCACAAACCAAGTATGGCCCACATTAAGCCATTAGGGAGCTACAGGCCACTCCCAAAATTTCGTTTTCTGGTCAAAAATTTTCTAATATGGTACATTGATACTACTGGCCAACAGGAACCCACAAACAAAGAATGGCCAACATTAAGCCCCTAGGGAGCACTAGAGGCCACTTGAAATTCCCATTTTATGGTCAAAAATGTTCTAATTTGGTACATTGATACTACAGGTCAACAGGAACCCTCAAACCAAGAATGGCCAACATTCACCCCTAGAGGAGCTACAGGTAATTCCCAAAAGTCCCATTTTCTGGTCAAATATTTTCTAATTATGTACATTGATACTACAGGCCAACAGGAACCCACAAACCAAGAATGACCCACATTTGCCCATAGGAGGCGCTACAGGCCACGCCCCAAAACATATTTTCAAAGTGATACCATTTCCACGCCATTTAACCAATTCTTTTGAATCTTGGTGTACATGCCTCATTTCTCATTGGGAACAAAAACGCCTCAAGGATCCATAAGGTATGATGGATTTTCCTGTAGACTGAAAATGTTTAGTTTAGGATTCAGACAGAAATACATGTTTTTGGATTCATCCATTGAGAGGGTTTAACCCCAACCCTCTACTGATCAATTTGAAATGATTTGCCATTTTGAGGAGGAATCCGCATTGCTGCTTGCAGCTATATTTATTATTATTATTCTTCTTCTCCTTGAGCCCAAATAGCTCAAAAGTCACTGGTCAAAAGTTTTCTAAATTGGCACATTGATAGTCCATGCCATGGTACCCCCAAACCAAGAATGGTCAACATTACGCCCATAGGTGGCGCTACAGGCCACGCCCAAAAAAATATTTTCAAAGTGATACCATTTCCACGCCATTTGTCCAAATCTCCTGAAACTTGGTGTACATGCCTCATTTCTCATGGGGAACAAAAAGCCTCAAGAACCCATAA
This sequence comes from Xyrauchen texanus, assembly GCF_025860055.1. Classification (NCBI taxonomy): domain Eukaryota; kingdom Metazoa; phylum Chordata; class Actinopteri; order Cypriniformes; family Catostomidae; genus Xyrauchen; species Xyrauchen texanus. The sequence goes on along the minus strand of NW_026266837.1, from coordinate 14,869 downwards.
CTTCCGCCATGATGGATTTTTCCGTGCGTTGAAAATTTGCGAAAACCTACAAAACTCTTCTTCTCCTGAACCGTAGCTCCAATTGACTTGAAATTTGGTACACATGTGTAGAATTGAAGTCTTTGAAAGCGTTACTTAGGAAAAATGAATACGATACAAAATGGCTGAAAGAGCGTGTTTATGTAAATGTCCAAATTTTAACAATATATACGTGTCAATAAATCAAATGTAATTTTGACTGATGGTTTTCAAACCTAACATGCTTCAAGATGACATCACTCTGAAGTACTGCATAAAGAATGGCCAACATTAAGCCCTTAGGAAGCTACAGGCCATGCCGAAATTCCCATTTTCTGGTCTAAAATGTTCTAATTTGGTACAATGGTACTACAGGCCAACAGGAACCCACAAACCAAGAATGGCCGACATTAAGCCACTAGGGAGCTAAAGGCCACGCCAAAATTCCGTTTTCTGGTCAAAAATGTTCTAATTTAGTACATTGATACTACAGGCCAACAGGAACCCACAAACCAAGAATGGCCAACATTCACCCCTAGGGAGCTACAGGCCATGCCGAAATTCCCATTTTCTGGTCTAAAATGTTCTAATTTGGTACAATGGTACTACAGGCCAACAGGAACCCACAAACCAAGAATGGCCAACATTAAGCCATTAGGAGGCTACAGGTAATTCCCAAAAGTCCCATTTTCTGGTCAAACATTTTCTAATTTGGTACATTGATTCTACAGGCCAAAAGGAACCCACAAACCAAGAATGGCCCACATTCAGCCCCTAGGGAGCTACAGGCCACTCCAAAATTCCCATTTTCTGGTCAAATATTTTCTAATTTTGTACATTGATACTACAGGCCAACAGGAACCCACAAACCAAGAATGGCCCACATTAGACCATAGGTGGTGCTACAGGCCACGCCCCAAAAAATATTTTCAAAGTGATACCATTTCCACGCCATTTGTCCAATTCTTCTGAAACTTGGTGTACATGCCTCATTTCTCATTGGGAACAAAAAAGCCTCAAGGATCCATAAGGTCGGTATGGATTTTCCTGTACATTGAAAATGTTTTGTTTAGGATTCAGACAAAGACATGTTTTTTGAATTCCTTAATTGGGAGGGTTTATCCCCAACCATCTACTGATCAATTTTAAATGATTTGCTATTTTGAGGAGGAATCCGCATTGCTGCTTGCAGCTATATTTATTATTATTATTATTATTATTATTATTATTATTATTATTATTCTTCTTCTCCTTGAGCCCCAATAGCTCAAAAGTCACTGGTCAAAAATTTTCTAAATTGGCACATTGATACTCCATGCCAACGGGTACCCCCAAACCAAGAATGGCCCACATTCGCCCATAGGTGGCGCTACAGGCCACGCCCAAAAAACAAAATTCAAAGTGATACAATTTCCACGCCATTTGTCCAAATCTTCTGAAATTTGGTGTACATGCCTCATTCCTCATGGGGAACAAAAAGCCTCAAGAACCCATAACTTCCGCCATGATGGATTTTCCCGTCACGTTGAAAATTTGCGAAAACCTACAAAACTCTTCTTCTCCTGAACCGTAGCTCCAATTGACTTGAAATTTGGTACACATGTGTAGAATGGACATCCTTGAAAGCGTTACTTAGGAAAAATGAATACGATACAAAATGGCTGAAAGGAGTGTTTATGTAAATGTCCAAATTTTAACAATATATACGTGTCAATAAATCAAATGTAATTTTGACTGATGGTTTTCAAACCTAACATGCTTCAAGATGACATCACTCTGAAGTACTGTGCAAAGAATGGCCAACATTAAGCCCCTAGGGAGCTACAGGCCATGCCGAAATTCCCATTTTCTGGTCTAAAATGTTCTAATTTGGTACAATGGTACTACAGGCCAACAGGAACCCACAAACCAAGAATGGCCGACATTAAGCCACTAGGGGCGCTAAAGGCCATGCCAAAATTCCCGTTTTCTGGTCAAAAATGTTCTAATTTGGTAGGTTGATACTACAGGCCAACAGGAACCCACAAACCAAGAATGGCCAACATTCACCCCTAGGGGAGCTACAGGCCATGCCGAAATTCCCATTTTCTGGTCTAAAATGTTCTAATTTGGTACAATGGTACTACAGGCCAACAGGAACCCACAAACCAAGAATGGCCAACATTAAGCCATTAGGAGCGCTACAGGTAATTCCCAAAAGTCCCATTTTCTGGTCAAACATTTTCTAATTTGGTACATTGATTCTACAGGCCAAAGGAACCCACAAACCAAGAATGGCCCACATTAAGCCCTAGGGAGCTAGAGGCCACTCCAAAATTCCCATTTTCTGGTCAAATATTTTCTAATTTGGTAAATTAATAGTACAGGCCAACAGGAATCCACAAACCAAGAATGACCGACATAAGCCACTAGGGGCACTACAGGACAAGCCAAAATTCCCATTTTCTGGTCAAAAATGTTCTAATTTGGTACAAGAATAGTACAGGCCAACAGGAATCCACAAACCAAGAATGACCGACATTCAGCCACTAGGGAGCACTACAGGACAAGCCAAAATTCCCATTTTCTGGTCAAAAATTTTCTAATTTGGTACTTTGATACTACAGGCCAACAGGAACCCACAAACCAAGTATGGCCCACATTCAGCCATTAGGGAGCTACAGGCCACTCCCAAAATTTCGTTTTCTGGTCAAAAATTTTCTAATATGGTACATTGATACTACTGGCCAACAGGAACCCACAAACAAAGAATGGCCAACATTAAGCCCCTAGGGAGCACTAGAGGCCACTTGAAATTCCCATTTTATGGTCAAAAATGTTCTAATTTGTTACATTGATACTACAGGTCAACAGGAACCCTCAAACCAAGAATGGCCAACATTCACCCCTAGAGGCGCTACAGGTAATTCCCAAAAGTCCCATTTTCTGGTCAAATATTTTCTAATTATGTACATTGATACTACAGGCCAACAGGAACCCACAAACCAAGAATGACCCACATTTGCCCATAGGAGCGCTACAGGCCACGCCCCAAAAAATATTTTCAAAGTGATACCATTTCCACGCCATTTAACCAATTCTTTTGAATCTTGGTGTACATGCCTCATTTCTCATTGGGAACAAAAACGCCTCAAGGATCCATAAGGTATGATGGATTTTCCTGTAGACTGAAAATGTTTCGTTTAGGATTCAGACAGAAATACATGTTTTTTGGATTCATCCATTGAGAGGGTTTAACCCCAACCCTCTACTGATCAATTTGAAATGATTTGCCATTTTGAGGAGGAATCCGCATTGCTGCTTGCAGCTATATTTATTATTAGATTCCTCCGTAGGAGGGAATCTATTGTAATTGATGGTTTTATTATTATTATTAGATTCCTCCGTAGGAGGGAATCTATTGTATTTGTCGGTTTTATTATTATTATTATTATTATTATTATTATTATTATTATTATTATTATTATTATTATTATTCTTCTTCTCCTTGAGCCCCAATAGCTCAAAAAGTCACTGGTCAAAAATTTTCTAAATTGGCACATTGATACTCCATGCCAGCGGTACCCCCAAACCAAGAATGGTCAACATTCGCCCATAGGTGGCGCTACAGGCCACGCCCAAAAACAAAAATTCAAAGTGATATAATTTCCACCCCATTTGTCCAAATCTTCTGAAACTTTGTAAACATGCCTCATTTCTCATGGGGAACAAAAAAGCCTCAAGGACCCATACTTCTGCCATTATGGATTTTCCTGTACAGTGAAAATTTTGGAAAACCTACAAAACTCTTCTTCTCCTGAACCTCAGCTCCAATTGACTTGGAATTTGGCATGCGTGTGTAGTATGTATGTCTTTCCAAGCGTTACTTAGCAAAAATGAATACAATACAAAATGGCTGAAATGGACGTGTTTATGTAAATGTACACACAAAAGATGATCAAAAATTTTTAAAATCCCATTGATTTACAATGGCTGAGCAATAGTGCTCCCTCTACTGGACAAATATGGTCCACATGTAAAATCCCATTCACTTACATTGGCTGAGCAAAGAGGCTCCCTCTACTGGAGTAACTCTGTCTACCACATGCAGCTCTTCTGTAGCAATCTCTCTAATGAAGCATTTCGGTCTCCTAGTGGGTGGAGCTCAGACTTAGACTACAGAAGACATTTTGCGTCTGCAGGAGGTATGTTAAATCAATTGTGTGTCTTAATGCTTTCCAGTTTGAACATTCAAGCGATTTTACACTATTCAACTCAACAAAGGCAAAACAACTCAAATAAATGTTTTCGAGCAGTTTGTGTGACACAGCGAGCGAGCAGCGTCGCGTCTAGCGTTCATGCGCCGATGAGAGTTAGCTTTCCCTTCTTGCGTTTCAGCGGACAATTTCATACACCAAAATACATGATATATTGGGGTGTCTGCTATATCTCAAGTGAACAAACAGTTGATAAAGAAATCGGGTATCAATATATTGAATTATGAATTATTGAAGGGGTCTAGTGATGCAGCTGTGATGTCCTGTTAGATTTTCTCTATCGAGACAGCGTTAGCGTCTCAAAACTTCCGAGTATGATGTTGTTTAATTGTCTCTGACAACACGCCAATCCTCGGCGAGATCATTTTTGCTCGCATCTTCCACGAAGGTTTGTTGGTTGTGTACAATGGTTGCCTGCTTGAACATTCAAGCGATTTTACACTATTCAACTCAACAAAGGCAAAACAACTCAAATAAATGTTTTCGAGCAGTTTGTGTGACACAGCGGCGAGCAGCGTCGCGACTAGCGCTTCGCTGCGCCGATGAGAGTTAAGCTTTCACAGCTTCATGCGTTTGAGCGGACAATTTCATACACCAAAATACATGATATATTGGGGTGTCTGTTATGTATCAAGTGAACAAACAGTTGATAAAGAAATTGGGTATCAATATATTTAATTATGAATTATTGTGAACAACACGGATGCAGCTGTGGTGTCCTGTTAAGATTTTTCTCTCGAAACAGCGCTAACAGCTTAAACAAAATACTGCGTTATTTTTGCACATACAGATACATTTAATACATCGTCACAAACTATGAAAGTTGTACTTTTATTTGTTGTAAAATAAAGAAAATAAACCGTGTGCTCTTTGTCTAAGCGAATATCTTTCTGAAACACGTCACAAAAACTTACACAAACATGAAACATATGTCTAAAGAAAGTAGGGATGGGCTGATCAATCCTAGCGTTATCAAAACTTCCGAGAATGATGTTGTTTAATTGTCTCTGACAACACGCTAAACCGTGGCGAGATCATTTTGCTCGCATCATCATGAAGGTTTGTCGGTTGTATACAATGTTTGCCTGTTTGAACATTCAAGCGATTTTACACTATTCAACTCAACAAATGTCAAAACAACTCAAATACATGTTTGCGAGCTGTTTGTGTGACACAGCGAGCAGCGTCGCGTCTAACTCACGCACTCCGATGTCTTTCGCTGCTGCTTAGCGTCTGAGCGGACAATTTCATACAACAGAGTGTCAAAATACATGATATATTGAGGAGTCTGTTATGTCTCAAGTGAACAAACAGTTGAGAAAGAAATCTGGAATAATTATATTTTATTCTGGCATTATTCGGATGTCGTCCTGCTATATTTTTCTCTCGAAACAGCGGAAACAACTTAAACAAAATACTGCGTCATTTTTGCCCATACAGAAACATGCAAGACATCATTACGAACTATGAAATGTTTACTTTTATTTGTGTACACTTACAATAACAACAAAACCTTGTGCTTTTGTAAAATAAATAAACAGGGTGCTCAGTCTCTGTCTTAGCGATTATTTTTCTGAAACACGTCACAAAATTCAAGTGAACAAAATCAACCATTCCACGCAGTCTGTATTTTATCATCTCACAATGAATACAAATGCAACAAGCATGGCACAAAACGAAAATAATGATACTTCTCAGTTCTCAAAAGATTAAACTGAACTGTGCCTTAAGTATCGTATCATCGCGATAAAAGCCTCTTAAAGAGACAGTAACAATTTAGCCTTAGGTCCTGAACATAGACATTCCCAAGTAATTGAGAAGTACAAATGGTATTATTTTAAGTTTTTTATTTCTCTCTTACCTTGTAAAATGCCACGTTTTTGAATGGCATGTAAACACAATCACTCCATTTTTTTCACTGGATCTGTTGCTATTTTAATGATTTAAAAATCAAAGCACTGACCATTTAAAGTGTGAGCTTGTAGGCTACATTTTGAAATAGTTATAAACAGTCACAGCTATACAGTGTTATTATGTGCCTAGATAGTCTTTCAAATAAAATTGCTTGTGATATGCTTATGTAAATCACACAAAAAAAACAGAAAAAAAATCTTAAGAGAGAAGTGAAAGTGAAAGTAGAGATTTTCAAAGTGATTTTTCATTCAAAGTGATACAATTTCCACGCCATTTGTCTAAATCTTCTGAAACTTGGTGTACATGCCTCATTCCTCATGGGGAACAAAAAAGCCTTAAGGACCCATAACTTTCACCATGATGGATTTTCCAGTACGTTGAAAATTTGCGAAAACCTAAAAATACTCTTCTTCTCCTGAACCGTAGCTCCAATTGACTTGAAATTTGGTACACATTTGTAGAATGGACATCCTTGAAAACATTACTTAGGAAAAATGAATGTGATACAAAATGTCTGAAAGGAGTGTTTATGTAAATGTCCAAATTTTAACAATATATACCTGTCAATAAATCAAATGTAATTTTGACTGATGGTTTTCAAACCTAACATGCTTCAAGATGACATCACTCTGAAGTACTGCATAAAGAATGGCCGACATTAAGCCCCTAGGGAGCTACAGGCCATGTCGAAATTCCCATTTTCTGGTCTAAAATGTTCTAATTTGGTACAATGGTACTACAGGCCAACAGGAACCCACAAACCAAGAATGGCCGACATTAAGCCACTAGGGAGCTAAAGGCCACGCCAAAATTCCGTTTTCTGGTCAAATTTTTTTTAATTTGGTACATTGATACTACAGGCAGACAGGAACCCACAAACCAAGAATGGACAACATTCACCCCTAGAGGCAGCTACAGGTAATTCCAAAAAATCCCATTTTCTGGTCAAACATTTTCTAATTTGGTGTATTGATTCTACAGGCCGACAGGAACCAACAAACCAAGAAAGGCCCACATTTGCCCCTAGGGGTGCTACAGGCCACTCCAAAATTCCCATTTTCTGGTCAAATATTTTCTAATTTTGTACATTTATACTACAGGCCAACAGGAACCCACAAACCAAGAATGACCAACATTTGCCCATAGGTGGGCTACAGGCCACGCCCAAAAATTTTTTTCAAAATGATATAATATCCACCCCATTTGTCCAATTCTTCTGAAACTTGGTGTACATGCGCATTTCTCATTGGGAACAAAAAAGCCTCAAGGATCCATAAGGTCGGTATGGATTTTCCTGTACATTGAAAATGTTTTGTTTAGGAATCAGGCGAAGACATGTTTTTTGAATTCCTTAATTGGGAGGTTTATCCCCAACCATCTACTGATCAATTTTAAATGATTTGCCATTTTGAGGAGGAATCCGCATTGCTGCTTGCAGCTATATTTATTGATCTATTATTAGTTATTATTATTATTATTATTATTATTATTATTCTTCTCCTTGAGCCCCAATAGCTCAAAAGTCACTGGTCAAAAGTTTTCTAAATTGGCACATTGATAGTCCATGCCAGCGGTACCCCCAAACCAAGAATGGTCAACATTCAGCCCATAGGTGGCGCTACAGGCCACGCCCAAAAAACAAAATTCAAAGTGATACCATTTCCGCCATTTGTCCAAATCTTCTGAAACTTGGTGTACATGCCTCATTTCTCATGGGGAACAAAAAAGCCTCAAGAACCCATAACTTCCGCCATGATGGATTTTCCGATGCGTTGAAAATTTGCGAAAACCTACAAAACTCTTCTTCTCCTGAACCGTAGCTCCAATTGACTTGAAATTTGGTACACATGTGTAGAATTGAAGTCTTTGAAAGCGTTACTTAGGAAAAATGAATCACGATACAAAATGGCTGAAAGAGTGTTTATGTAAATGTCCAAATTTTAACAATATATACGTGTCAATAAATCAAATGTAATTTTGACTGATGGTTTTCAAACCTAACATGCTTCAAGATGACATCACTCTGAAGTACTGCGTAAAGAATGGCCAACATTAAGCCCCTAGGGAGCTACAGGCCATGCCGAAATTCCCATTTTCTGGTCTAAAATGTTCTAATTTGGTACAATGGTACTACAGGCCAACAGGAACCCACAAACCAAGAATGGCCGACATTAAGCCACTAGGAGAGCTAAAGGCCACGCCAAAATTCCCGTTTTCTGGTCAAAAATGTTCTAATTTGGTACATTGATACTACAGGCCAACAGGAACCCACAAACCAAGAATGGCCAACATTCACCCCTAGAGAGCTACAGGCCATGCCGAAATTCCCATTTTCTGGTCTAAAATGTTCTAATTTGGTACAATGGTACTACAGGCCAACAGGAACCCACAAACCAAGAATGGCCAACATTAAGCCATTAGGAGAGCTACAGGTAATTCCCAAAAGTCCCATTTTCTGGTCAAACATTTTCTAATTTGGTACATTGATTCTACAGGCCAAAAGGAACCCACAAACCAAGAATGGCCCACATTAAGCCCCTAGGAGCGCTACAGGCCACTCCAAAATTCCCATTTTCTGGTCAAATATTTTCTAATTTTGTACATTGATACTACAGGCCAACAGGAACCCACAAACCAAGAATGGCCCACATTCGACCATAGGTGGTGCTACAGGCCACGCCCCAAAAAATATTTTCAAAGTGATACCATTTCCACGCCATTTGTCCAATTCTTCTGAAACTTGGTGTACATGCCTCATTTCTCATTGGGAACAAAAAAGCCTCAAGGATCCATAAGGTCGGTATGGATTTTCCTGTACATTGAAAATGTTTAGTTTAGGATTCAGACAAAGACATGTTTTTGAATTCCTTAATTGGGAGGGTTTATCCCCAACCATCTACTGATCAATTTTAAATGATTTGCCATTTTGAGGAGGAATCCGCATTGCTGCTTGCAGCTATATTTATATATTATTATTATTATTATTCTTCTTCTCCTTGAGCCCCAATAGCTCAAAAAGTCACTGGTCAAAAATTTTCTAAATTGGCACATTGATACTCCATGCCAGCGGTACCCCCAAACCAAGAATGGCCCACATTACGCCCATAGGTGGCGCTACAGGCCACGCCCAAAAAAACAAAATTCAAAGTGATACAATTTCCACGCCATTTGTCCAAATCTTCTGAAATTTGGTGTACATGCCTCATTCCTCATGGGGAACAAAAAGCCTCAAGAACCCATAACTTCGCCATGATGGATTTTCCCGTGCGTTGAAAATTTGCGAAAACCTACAAAACTCTTCTTCTCCTGAACCGTAGCTCAATTGACTTGAAATTTGGTACACATGTGTAGAATGGACATCCTTGAAAGCGTTACTTAGGAAAAATGAATCACGATACAAAATGGCTGAAAGAGTGTTTATGTAAATGTCCAAATTTTAACAATATATACGTGTCAATAAATCAAATGTAATTTTGACTGATGGTTTTCAAACCTAACATGCTTAAAGATGACATCACTCTGAAGTACTGTGCAAAGAATGGCCATGCCAAAATTCCCATTTTCTGGTCAAAAATGTTCTAATTTGGTAAATTAATAGTACAGGCCAACAGGAATCCACAAACCAAGAATGACCGACATACGCCACTAGGGGCACTACAGGACAAGCCAAAATTCCCATTTTCTGGTCAAAAATGTTCTAATTCGGTACAAGAATAGTACAGGCCAACAGGAATCCACAAACCAAGAATGACCGACATTAGCCACTAGGGAGCACTACAGGACAAGCCAAAATTCCCATTTTCTGGTCAAAAATTTTCTAATTTGGTACTTTGATACTACAGGCCAACAGGAACCCACATACCAAGTGTGGCCCACATTAAGCCCTTAGAGAGCTACAGAGCTACTCCAAAATTTAGTTTTCTGGTCAAAAGCGTTCTAATTTGGTACATTGATACTGCAGGTCAACAGGAACCCTCAAACCAAGAATGGCCAACATTAAGCCCTAGGGAGCACTACAGGCCATGCGAAATTCCCATTTTCTGGTCAAAAATGTTCTAATTTGGTACATTAATAGTACAGGCCAAAGGAATCCACAAACCAAGAATGACCGACATTCACCACTAGGTGGCTAGAGGCCAAGCCGAAATTCCCATTTTCTGGTCAAAAAGTTATAATTTGGTACATTGATACTACAGGCCAACAGGAACCCACAAACCAAGTATGGCCCACATTAAGCCATTAGAGAGCTACAGGCCACTCCCAAAATTTAGTTTTCTGGTCAAAAATTTTCTAATATGGTACATTGATACTACTGGCCAACAGGAACCCACAAACAAAGAATGGCCAACATTAAGCCCCTAGGGAGCACTAGAGGCCACCTTGAAATTCCCATTTTATGGTCAAAAATGTTCTAATTTGGTACATTGATACTACAGGTCAACAGGAACCCTCAAACCAAGAATGGCCAACATTCACCCCTAGAGGCGCTACAGGTAATTCCCAAAGTCCCATTTTCTGGTCAAATATTTTCTAATTATGTACATTGATACTACAGGCCAACAGGAACCCACAAACCAAGAATGACCCACATTTGCCCATAGGAGGCTACAGGCCACGCCCCAAAAAATATTTTCAAAGTGATACCATTTCCACGCCATTTAACCAATTCTTTTGAATCTTGGTGTACATGCCTCATTTCTCATTGGGAACAAAAACGCCTCAAGGATCCATAAGGTATGATGGATTTTCCTGTAGACTGAAAATGTTTAGTTTAGGATTCAGACAGAAATACATGTTTTTGGATTCATCCATTGAGAGGGTTTAACCCCAACCCTCTACTGATCAATTTGAAATGATTTGCCATTTTGAGGAGGAATCCGCATTGCTGCTTGCAGCTATATTTATTATTATTATTATTATTCTTCTTCTCCTTGAGCCCCAATAGCTCAAAAGTCACTGGTCAAAAATTTTCTAAATTGGCACATTGATACTCCATGCCAGCGGTACCCCCAAACCAAGAATGGCCCACATTCGCCCATAGGTGGCGCTACAGGCCACGCCCAAAAAACAAAATTCAAAGTGATACAATTTCCACGCCATTTGTCCAAATCTTCTGAAATTTGGTGTACATGCCTCATTCCTCATGGGGAACAAAAAGCCTCAAGAACCCATAACTTCCGCCATGATGGATTTTCCGTGCGTTGAAAATTTGCGAAAACCTACAAAACTCTTCTTCTCCTGAACCGTAGCTCCAATTGACTTGAAATTTGGTACACATGTGTAGAATGGACATCCTTGAAAGCGTTACTTAGGAAAAATGAATCACGATACAAAATGGCTGAAAGGAGTGTTTATGTAAATGTCCAAATTTTAACAATATATACGTGTCAATAAATCAAATGTAATTTTGACTGATGGTTTTCAAACCTAACATGCTTAAAGATGACATCACTCTGAAGTACTGTGCAAAGAATGGCCATGCCAAAATTCCCATTTTCTGGTCAAAAATGTTCTAATTTGGTAAATTAATAGTACAGGCCAACAGGAATCCACAAACCAAGAATGACCGACATACAGCCACTAGGGGCACTACAGGACAAGCCAAAATTCCCATTTTCTGGTCAAAAATGTTCTAATTCGGTTACAAGAATAGTACAGGCCAACAGGAATCCACAAACCAAGAATGACCGACATTAAGCCACTAGGGAGCACTACAGGACAAGCCAAAATTCCCATTTTCTGGTCAAAAATTTTCTAATTTGGTACTTTGATACTACAGGCCAACAGGAACCCACATACCAAGTGTGGCCCACATTAAGCCCTTAGAGAGCTACAGGCTACTCCAAAATTTAGTTTTCTGGTCAAAAGCGTTCTAATTTGGTACATTGATACTGCAGGTCAACAGGAACCCTCAAACCAAGAATGGCCAACATTAAGCCCCTAGGGAGCACTACAGGCCATGCCGAAATTCCCATTTTCTGGTCAAAAATGTTCTAATTTGGTACATTAATAGTACAGGCCAAAAGGAATCCACAAACCAAGAATGACCGACATTCACCACTAGGTGGCTAGAGGCCAAGCCGAAATTCCCATTTTCTGGTCAAAAAAGTTATAATTTGGTACATTGATACTACAGGCCAACAGGAACCCACAAACCAAGTATGGCCCACATTAAGCCATTAGAGAGCTACAGGCCACTCCCAAAATTTCGTTTTCTGGTCAAAAATTTTCTAATATGGTACATTGATACTACTGGCCAACAGGAACCCACAAACAAAGAATGGCCAACATTAAGCCCCTAGGGAGCACTAGAGGCCACTCGAAATTCCCATTTTATGGTCAAAAATGTTCTAATTTGGTACATTGATACTACAGGTCAACAGGAACCCTCAAACCAAGAATGGCCAACATTCACCCCTAGGGAGCTACAGGTAATTCCCAAAAGTCCCATTTTCTGGTCAAATATTTTCTAATTATGTACATTGATACTACAGGCCAACAGGAACCCACAAACCAAGAATGACCCACATTTGCCCATAGGAGGCGCTACAGGCCACGCCCCAAAAAATATTTTCAAAGTGATACCATTTCCACGCCATTTAACCAATTCTTTTGAATCTTGGTGTACATGCCTCATTTCTCATTGGGAACAAAAACGCCTCAAGGATCCATAAGGTATGATGGATTTTCCTGTAGACTGAAAATGTTTAGTTTAGGATTCAGACAGAAATACATGTTTTTTGGATTCATCCATTGAGAGGGTTTAACCCCAACCCTCTACTGATCAATTTGAAATGATTTGCCATTTTGAGGAGGAATCCGCATTGCTGCTTGCAGCTATATTTATTATTATTATTATTATTATTCTTCTCCTTGAGCCCCAATAGCTCAAAAGTCACTGGTCAAAAGTTTTCTAAATTGGCACATTGATAGTCCATGCCAACGGGTACCCCCAAACCAAGAATGGTCAACATTCAGCCCATAGGTGGCGCTACAGGCCACGCCCAAAAAAAATATTTTCAAAGTGATACCATTTCCACGCCATTTGTCCAAATCTCCTGAAACTTGGTGTACATGCCTCATTTCTCATGGGGAACAAAAAGCCTCAAGAACCCATAACTTCCGCCATGATGGATTTTTCCGATGCGTTGAAAATTTGCGAAAACCTACAAAACTCTTCTTCTCCTGAACCGTAGCTCCAATTGACTTGAAATTTGGTACACATGTGTAGAATTGAAGTCTTTGAAAGCGTTACTTAGGAAAAATGAATCACGATACAAAATGGCTGAAAGAGCGTGTTTATGTAAATGTCCAAATTTTAACAATATATACGTGTCAATAAATCAAATGTAATTTTGACTGATGGTTTTCAAACCTAACATGCTTCAAGATGACATCACTCTGAAGTACTTGCATAAAGAATGGCCAACATTAAGCCCCTAGAGGCGCTACAGGCCATGCCGAAATTCCCATTTTCTGGTCTAAAATGTTCTAATTTGGTACAATGGTACTACAGGCCAACAGGAACCCACAAACCAAGAATGGCCGACATTAAGCCACTAGGGAGCTAAAGGCCACGCCAAAATTCCCGTTTTCTGGTCAAAAATGTTCTAATTTGGTACATTGATACTACAGGCCAACAGGAACCCACAAACCAAGAATGGCCAACATTCACCCCTAGGGAGCTACAGGCCATGCCGAAATTCCCATTTTCTGGTCTAAAATGTTCTAATTTGGTACAATGGTACTACAGGCCAACAGGAACCCACAAACCAAGAATGGCCAACATTAAGCCATTAGGGAGCACTACAGGTAATTCCCAAAAGTCCCATTTTCTGGTCAAACATTTTCTAATTTGGTACATTGATTCTACAGGCCAAAAGGAACCCACAAACCAAGAATGGCCCACATTAAGCCCCTAGGGAGCTACAGGCCACTCCAAAATTCCCATTTTCTGGTCAAATATTTTCTAATTTTGTACATTGATACTACAGGCCAACAGGAACCCACAAACCAAGAATGGCCCACATTCGACCATAGGTGGTGCTACAGGCCACGCCCCAAAAAATATTTTCAAAGTGATACCATTTCCACGCCATTTGTCCAATTCTTCTGAAACTTGGTGTACATGCCTCATTTCTCATTGGGAACAAAAAAGCCTCAAGGATCCATAAGGTCGGTATGGATTTTCCTGTACATTGAAAATGTTTAGTTTAGGATTCAGACAAAGACATGTTTTTTGAATTCCTTAATTGGGAGGGTTTATCCCCAACCATCTACTGATCAATTTTAAATGATTTGCCATTTTGAGGAGGAATCCGCATTGCTGCTTGCAGCTATATTTATATATTATTATTATTATTACTTCTTCTCCTTGAGCCCCAATAGCTCAAAAGTCACTGGTCAAAAGTTTTCTAAATTGGCACATTGATAGTCCATGCCAGCGGGTACCCCCAAACCAAGAATGGTCAACATTCAGCCCATAGGTGGCGCTACAGGCCACGCCCAAAAAACTAAATTCAAAGTGATACCATTTCCACGCCATTTGTCCAAATCTTCTGAAACTTGGTGTACATGCCTCATTTCTCATGGGGAACAAAAAGCCTCAAGAACCCATAACTTCCGCCATGATGGATTTTCCGTACGTTGAAAATTTGCGAAAACCTACAAAACTCTTCTTC
>NW_026266836.1:0-19839 GCF_025860055.1 Xyrauchen texanus | reverse complement strand
TCTGATTTTCTGGTGCAGAGATATAGTTACTGCTAAACGGTTGCTAGGGTACTCTGTTTAGTTGCTAGGAGTGGCTTGGCAGCTGCCAATCATGAATCTCCAAAGGCTGCTTGTCAGTATGAATGATATAAACCAACTCCCATGCCTCTGTGACATTCAGAATGGAAGATATCCCTCTATGGATTTTGGTTGTTAAGGTGCTCGACAATGGTTGCTAGGGAGGGGCTAGGAAGTGTTGAAGTGATGCATGATTGGCTGTTTGCTGTCCCGAGTCAAACGAGACCACCCTTTGTGTTTCTATGACACTTCTATCCGGAGATATCCCTTTGATCTTTTTCAATAGAAGTCTATGGGACTTGTTGCTAAGGTGCTCTTAATGGTTGCTAGGGCGTGGCTTGATAGCTTCACAATGATCCTGAGAGACTGATTGGTCGTCTGAGTAAAATGAGCCCACCCCCTCGTCTCTATGACACTGTGATCCAGAGCTATGTTCAATACAAATCCCTATGCCTTTTCATTTCATGGGCCGCCCTACACCATTATAAGTCAATTGGGGCATTTTTGGGCAGCTCCTGCCCCCAGGGGTGCAACTTTTACCCCATATTGAGGTATGCTCTTACAGAGCCTGCCAGCCTCTTCAAATGTGGCAAATCACACGCTTCTACTAAATCCTCGCTGGAGCTGTGACGCCACAAAGTTTGTCTCAATGTTAAGTCTATGGGATTTTTCGGCCGCTTTTTTGCCCCTGGGGCAAATACCGCACTCGATCGCTTATAAAAGTCATAGCACACGTGTCCTCAATAGGTCGCTCGATTTGACACCTCATTCGTGGGTCTACGCCAAACGGTGCGGACGAAGTTAGGTGCCAAGTTTTGTTAAGAGATATAATAATAAAAATAAAAATAAAAAGTATAATAAGTATGTGAGATTACAATAGTGATGCTTTGCAAGCACCACTAACTAGATAGGTACATTTCCTGAAGAAAATGTGAGTGGTGCTTGCCGTGGCAAAACTCGCCAAATAGCCTGCTTGAAAAGAACAGAAATTGTGGTCATAAATAAATCAACCCAGAAGTCTGTATAATTTTCTGGTGCAGAAATATGTGATTTGTTACTAGGTTGCTAGGGTAAGCCCATGTGGTTGCTATGCAGTTAGCAAGGTAATACAATACATGGCTCCTTTCCATCCTGAGTGAAATAAGTCAACCCAGAAATCTGTACTGTTTTCTGGTGCAGAGATATGTGATTTGTTACTCGGTTGCTAGGGTAACCCCATGTGGTTGCTAGGCAGTTACCATAGTGATACTTATCAAGTCTCCTTGCTATCCAGAGTAAAATCAGTCAACCAGGAAGTCTCTACGATGTTCTGATCCAGAGATATGTGATTTGTTATTTGGTTGCTAGGGTAACCCCATCCTTGTTGCTAGGCAGTTACCATAGTGATACTTATGAAGTCTCCTTGCCATCCTGAGTGAAATAAACCAACCCAGAAGTCTCTACGCTTTTCTGATGCAGAGATATGTGATTTGTTACTTGGTTGCTAGGGTAACCCCATCTGGTTGCTAGGCAGTTACCATAGTGATACTAATGAAGTGTCCTTGCCATCCTGAGTGAAATAAGTCAACCCGAAGTCACTACTGTTTTCTGGTGCAGAGATATGTGATTTGTTACTCGGTTGCTAGGGTAACCCCATCTGGTTGCTAGGCAGTTACCATATTGATACTAATCAAGTGTCCTTGCCATCCTGGTTGAAATAAATCAACCCGAAGTCTGTACTCTTTCTGGTGCCGAGATATGTGATTTGTTTCTCGGTTGCTAGGGTAACCTCATCTGGTTGCTAGGCAGTTACCATAGTGATAGTAATCAAGTGTCCTTGCGCATCCTGAGTGAAATAAATCAACCCGAAGTCAGTACTATTTTCTGGTGCAGAGATATGTGATTTGTTACTCGGTTGCTAGGGTAACCCCATCTGGTTGCTAGGTAGTTACCATAGTGATACTTATCAAGTGTCCTTGCCATCCTGAATGAAATAAAGCAACCCAGAAGTCTCTACGCTTTTCTGATGCAGAGATATGTGATTTGTTACTTGGTTGCTAGGGTAACCCCATATGGTTGCTAGGCAGTTACCATAGTGATACTAATGAAGTGTCCTTGCCATCCTGAGTGAAATAAGTCAACCCGAAGTCACTACTGTTTTCTGGTGCAGAGATATGTGATTTGTTACTCGGTTGCTAGGGTAACCCCATCTGGTTGCTAGGCAGTTACCATAGTGATACTAATGAAGTGTCCTTGCCATCCTGGTTGAAATAAATCAACCCGAAGTCTGTACTCTTTTCTGGTGCCGAGATATGTGATTTGTTTCTCGGTTGCTAGGGTAACCCCATCTGGTTGCTAGGCAGTTACCATAGTGATAGTAATCAAGTGTCCTTGCCATCCTGAGTGAAATAAATCAACCCGAAGTCAGTACTATTTTCTGGTGCAGAGATATGTGATTTGTTACTCGGTTGCTAGGGTAACCCCATCTGGTTGCTAGGCAGTTACCATAGTGATAGTAATCAAGTGTCCTTGCCATCCTGATTGAAATAAGTCAACCCAGAAGTATCTAAGTTTTTCTGATGCAGAGATATGTGATTTGTTACTCGGTTGCTAGGGTAACCCCATGTGGTTGCTAGGCAGTTACCATAGTGATACTAATCAAGTGTCCTTGCCATCCTGATTGAAATAAGTCAAACCGAAGTCTCTATGTTTTTGTGATGCAGAGATATGTGATTTGTTACTCTGTTGCTAGGGTAAGCCCATCTGGTTGCTAGGCAGTTACCATAGTGATACTAATGAAGTCTCCTTGCCATCCTGATTGAAATAAGTCAACCCGAAGTCTCTACGCTTTTCTGATGCAGAGATATGTGATTTGTTACTCGGTTGCTAGGGTAACCCCATCTGGTTGCTAGGCAGTTACCATAGTGATACTAATCAAGTGTCCTTGCCATCCTGATTGAAATAAGTCAACCCAGAAGTCTCTAAGTTTTTCTGATGCAGAGATATGTGATTTGTTACTCGGTTGCTAGGGTAACCCCATGTGGTTGCTAGGCAGTTACCATAGTGATACTAATCAAGTGTCCTTGCCATCCTGATTGAAATAAGTCAAACCCGAAGTCTCTATGTTTTTGTGATGCAGAGATATGTGATTTGTTACTCGGTTGCTAGGGTAAGCCCATCTGGTTGCTAGGCAGTTACCATAGTGATACTAATGAAGTGTCCTTGCCATCCTGATTGAAATAAGTCAACCCGAAGTCTCTACGCTTTTCTGATGCAGAGATATGTGATTTGTTACTCGGCTGCTAGGGTAACCCCATCTGGTTGCTAGGCAGTTAACATAGTGATACTTATCAAGTCTCCTTGCCATCCTGATTGAAATAAATCAACCCAGAAGTCTCTCTGATTTTCTGGTGCAGAGATATAGTTACTGCTAAACGGTTGCTAGGGTACTCTGTGTAGTTGCTAGGAGTGGCTTGGCAGCTGCCAATCATGAATCTCCAAAGGCTGCTTGTCAGTATGAATGATATAAACCAACTCCCATGCCTCTGTGACATTCAGAATGGAAGATATCCCTCTATGGATTTTGGTTGTTAAGGTGCTCGACAATGGTTGCTAGGGAGGGGCTAGGAAGTGTTGAAGTGATGCATGATTGGCTGTTTGCTGTCCCGAGTCAAACGAGACCACCCTTGTGTTTCTATGACACTTCTATCCGGAGATATCCCTTTGATCTTTTTCAATAGAAGTCTATGGGACTTGTTGCTAAGGTGCTCTTAATGGTTGCTAGGGCGTGGCTTGATAGCTTCACAATGATCCAGAGAGACTGATTGGTTGTCTGAGTAAAATGAGCCCACCCCCTCGTCTCTATGACACTGTGATCCAGAGCTATGTTCAATACAAATCCCTATGCCTTTTCATTTCATGGGCCGTCCTACACCATTATAAGTCAATTGGGGCATTTTTGAGCAGCTCCTGCCCCCAGGGGTGCAACTTTTACCCCATATTGAGGTATGCTCTACAGAGCCTGCCAGCCTCTTCAAATGTGGCAAATCACACGCTTCTACTAAATCCTCGCTTGGAGCTGTGACGCCACAAAGTTTGTCTCAATGTTAAGTCTATGGGATTTTTCGCCGCTTTTTTGCCCCTGGGGCAAATACCGCACTCCGACGCTTATAAAAGTCATAGCACACGGTCCTCAATAGGCCGCTCGATTTGATACCTCATTCGTGGGTCTACGCCAAACGGTGCGGACGAAGTTAGGTGCCGAAGTTTTGTTAAGAGATATAATAAAAATAAACTAGATAGGTACATTTCCTGAAGAAAATGTGAGTGGTGCTTGCCGTGGCAAAACTCGTGAAATAGCATGCTTGAAAAGAACAAAAATTATGGTCATAAATAAATCAACCCAGAAGTCTCTACGCTTTTCTGATGCAGAGATATGTGATTTGTTACTCGGTTGCTAGGGTAAACCCATCTGGTTGCTAGGCAGTTACCATAGTGATAGTAATGAAGTCTCCTTGCCATCCTTATTGAAATAAGTCAACCCGAAGTCTGTACTATTTTCTGGTGCAGAGATATGTGATTTGTTACTCGGTTGCTAGGGTAACCCCATGTGGTTGCTAGGCAGTTACCATAGTGATACTTATCAAGTCTCCTTGCTATCCAGAGTAAAATCAGTCAACCAGGAAGTCTCTACGATGTTCTGATCCAGAGATATGTGATTTGTTATTTGGTTGCTAGGGTAACCCCTCCTTGTTGCTAGGAAGTTACCATAGTGATACTTATGAAGTGTCCTTGCCATCCTGAGTGAAATAAACCAACCCAGAAGTCTCTACGCTTTTCTGATGCAGAGATATGTGATTTGTTAATTGGTTGCTAGGGTAACCCCATCTGGTTGCTAGGCAGTTACCATATTGATACTAATGAAGTGTTCTTGCCATCCTGGTTG
Source organism: Xyrauchen texanus (assembly GCF_025860055.1). NCBI lineage: Eukaryota > Metazoa > Chordata > Actinopteri > Cypriniformes > Catostomidae > Xyrauchen > Xyrauchen texanus. The sequence continues at coordinate 14,858 of NW_026266836.1, read as the reverse complement.
AAATAAATCAACCCGAAGTCTGTACTCTTTCTGGTGCCGAGATCTGTGATTTGTTTCTCGGTTGCTAGGGTAACCCCATCTGGTTGCTAGGCAGTTACCATAGTGATAGTAATCAAGTGTCCTTGCGATCCTGAGTGAAATAAATCAACCCGAAGTCAGTACTATTTTCTGGTGCAGAGATATGTGATTTGTTACTCGGTTGCTAGGGTAACCCCATCTGGTTGCTAGGCAGTTACCATAGTGATAGTAATCAAGTGTCCTTGCCATCCTGATTGAAATAAGTCAACCCAGAAGTATGTACGCTTTTCTGATGCAGAGATATGTGATTTGTTACTCGGTTGCTAGGGTAACCCCATGTGGTTGCTAGGCAGTTACCATATTGATACTAATGAAGTGTCCTTGCCATCCTGGTTGAAATAAATCAACCTGGAAGTCTGTACTCTTTTCTGGTGCCGAGATATGTGATGTGTTTCTCGGTTGCTAGGGTAACCCCATCTGGTTGCTAGGCAGTTACCATAGTGATAGTAATCAAGTGTCCTTGCCATCCTGAGTGAAATAAATCAACCCGAAGTCAGTACTATTTTGTGGTGCAGAGATATGTGATTTGTTACTCGGTTGCTAGGGTAACCCCATCTGGTTGCTAGGCAGTAATCATAGTGATAGTAATCAAGTGTCCTTGCCATCCTGATTGAAATAAGTCAACCCGAAGTCTCTACGCTTTTCTGATGCAGAGATATGTGATTTGTTATTTGGTTGCTAGGGTAACCCCATCTGGTTGCTAGGCAGTTACCATAGTGATAGTAATCAAGTGTCCTTGCCATCCTGATTGAAATAAGTCAACCCAGAAGTATCTACGCTTTTCTGATGCAGAGATATGTGATTTGTTACTCGGTTGCTAGGGTAACCCCATGTGGTTGCTAGGCAGTTACCATATTGATACTAATGAAGTGTCCTTGCCATCCTGGTTGAAATAAATCAACCTGGAAGTCTGTACTCTTTCTGGTGCCGAGATATGTGATGTGTTTCTCGGTTGCTAGGGTAACCCCATCTGGTTGCTAGGCAGTTACCATAGTGATAGTAATCAAGTGTCCTTGCCATCCTGAGTGAAATAAATCAACCCGAAGTCAGTACTATTTTCTGGTGCAGAGATATGTGATTTGTTACTCGGTTGCTAGGGTAACCCCATGTGGTTGCTAGGCAGTAATCATAGTGATAGTAATCAAGTGTCCTTGCCATCCTGATTGAAATAAGTCAACCCGAAGTCTCTACGCTTTTCTGATGCAGAGATATGTGATTTGTTACTCGGTTGCTAGGGTAACCCCATCTGGTTGCTAGGCAGTTACCATAGTGATAGTAATGAAGTGTCCTTGCCATCCTGAGTGAAATAAATCAACCCGAAGTCAGTACTATTTTCTGGTGCAGAGATATGTGATTTGTTACTCGGTTGCTAGGGTAACCCCATCTGGTTGCTAGGCAGTAATCATAGTGATAGTAATCAAGTGTCCTTGCCATCCTGATTGAAATAAGTCAACCCGAAGTCTCTACGCTTTTCTGATGCAGAGATATGTGATTTGTTACTCGGTTGCTAGGGTAACCCCATCTGGTTGCTAGGCAGTTACCTTAGTGATACTAATGAAGTGTCCTTGCCATCCTGATTGAAATAAATCAACCCAGAAGTTTCTCTGATTTTCTGGTGCAGAGATATAGTTACTGCTAAAGGGTTGCTAGGGTACTCTGTTTAGTTGCTAGGAGTGGCTTGGCAGCTGCCAATCATTAATCTCCAACGGCTGCTTGTCAGTATGAATGATATAAACCAACTCCCATGCCTCTGTGACATTCAGAATGGAAGATATCCTCTATGGATTTTGGTTGCTAAGGTGCTCGACAATGGTTGCTAGGGAGGGGCTAGGAAGTGTTGAGGTGATTCATGATTGGCTGTTTGCTGCCCCGAGTGAAACGAGACCACCCTTGTGTTTCTATGAAACTTCTATCCGGAGATATCCCTTTGATGTCTTTCATTAGAAGTGTATGGGACTTGTTGCTAAGGTGCTCTAAATTGTTGCTAGGGCGTGGCTTGATAGATTCAAAATGATCCTGAGATACTGATTGGTCGCCTGAGTAAAATGAGCCCGCCCCATTGTCTCTATGACACTGTGATCCAGAGCTATGTTGAATACAAATCCCAATGCCATTTCATTTCATGGGCCGCCCTACACCATTGTAAGTCAATTGGGGCATTTTTGGGCAGCTCCTGCCCCCAGGGTGCAACTTTTACCCCATTTTGAGGTATGCTCTTACAGAGCCTGCCAGCCTCTTCAAATGTGGCAAATCACACGCTTTCTGCGAAATCCTCGCCGAGCTGTGACGCGCCAAAGTTTGTCGCAATGTTAAGTCTATGGGATTTTTCGGCCGCTTTTTTGCCCCTGGGGCAATTACCGCACTCCGATCGCTTATAAAAGTCATAGCACACGTGTCCTCAATAGGTCGCTCGATTTGACACCTCATTCGTGGGTCTACGCCAAACGGTGCGGGACGAGTTAGGTGCCAAGTTTTGTACGGAGATAGAATAATAAAAAGTATAAAAATAAAAATAAGTATGTGAGATTACAATAGTGATGCTTTGCAAGCACCACTAACTAGATAGGTACATTTCCTGAAGAAAATGTGAGTGGTGCTTGCCGTGGCAAAACTCGTCAAACAGCATGTTGTAACTTGAAAAGAACAAAAATTATGGTCATAAATAAATCAACCCAGAAGTCTGTACGATTTTCTGGTGCAGAAATATGTGATTTGTTACTCGGTTGCTAGGGTAAGCCCATGTGGTTGCTATGCAGTTACCAAGGTAATACAATACATGGCTCCTTTCCATCCTGAGTGAAATAAGTCAACCCGAAGTCTGTAGTGTTTTCTGGTGCAGAGATATGTGATTTGTTACTCGGTTGCTAGGGTAACCCCATCTGGTTGCTAGGCAGTTACCATAGTGATACTAATCAAGTCTCCTTGCCATCCTGATTAAAATAAATCAACCCGGAAGTCTCTACGTTTTTCTGATGCAGAGATATGTGATTTGTTACTTGGTTGCTAGGGTAACCCCATCTGGTTGCTAGGCAGTTACCATAGTGATACTAATGAAGTCTCCTTGCCATCCTGAGTGAAATAAGTCAACCCAGAAGTCTCTACTGTTTTCTGATGCAGAGATATGTGATTTGTTACTCGGTTGCTAGGGTAACCCCATCTGGTTGCTAGGCAGTTACCATAGTGATACTAATGAAGTGTCCTTGCCATCCTGATTGAAATAAATCAACCCGAAGTCTGTACTCTTTTCTGGTGCAGAGATATGTGATTTGTTACTCGGTTGCTAGGGTAACCCCATCTGGTTGCTAGGCAGTTACCATAGTGATAGTAATCAAGTGTCCTTGCCATCCTGAGTGAAATAAATCAACCCGGAAGTCTGTACTATTTTCTGGTGCAGAGATATGTGATTTGTTACTCGGTTGCTAGGGTAACCCCATCTGGTTGCTAGGCAGTTACCATAGTGATAGTAATCAAGTGTCCTTGCCATCCTGATTGAAATAAATCAACCCGGAAGTCTGTACTTTTTCTGGTGCCGAGATATGTGATTTGTTACTCGGTTGCTAGGGTAACCCCATCTGGTTGCTAGGCAGTTACCATAGTGATAGTAATCAAGTGTCCTTGCCATCCTGAGTGAAATAAATCAACCCGAAGTCTGTACTATTTTCTGGTGCAGAGATATGTGATTTGTTACTCGGTTGCTAGGGTAACCCCATCTGGTTGCTAGGCAGTTACCATAGTGATAGTAATCAAGTGTCCTTGCCATCCTGATTGAAATAAGTCAACCCAGAAGTCTGTACGCTTTTCTGATGCAGAGATATGTGATTTGTTACTCGGTTGCTAGGGTAACCCCATCTGGTTGCTAGGCAGTTACCATAGTGATACTAATGAAGTGTCCTTGCCATCCTGATTGAAATAAGTCAACCCGGAAGTCTCTACTGCTTTTCTGATGCAGAGATATGTGATTTGTTACTCGGTTGCTAGGGTAACCCCATCTGGTTGCTAGGCAGTTACCATAGTGATACTAATCAAGTGTCCTTGCCATCCTGATTGAAATAAGTCAACCCGAAGTCTGTACTATTTTCTGGTGCAGAGATATGTGATTTGTTACTCGGTTGCTAGGGTAACCCCATCTGGTTGCTAGGCAGTTACCATAGTGATACTAATCAAGTGTCCTTGCCATCCTGATTGAAATAAGTCAACCCGGAAGTCTCTACGTTTTTCTGATGCAGAGATATGTGATTTGTTACTCGGTTGCTAGGGTAACCCCATCTGGTTGCTAGGCAGTTACCATAGTGATACTAATGAAGTGTCCTTGCCATCCTGATTGAAATAAGTCAACCCAGAAGTCTCTACGCTTTTCTGATGCAGAGATATGTGATTTGTTACTCGGTTGCTAGGGTAACCCCATCTGGTTGCTAGGCAGTTACCATAGTGATACTAATCAAGTCTCCTTGCCATCCTGATTGAAATAAATCAACCCAGAAGTTTCTCTGATTTTCTGGTGCAGAGATATAGTTACTGCTAAACGGTTGCTAGGGTACTCTGTTTAGTTGCTAGGAGTGGCTTGGCAGCTGCCAATCATTAATCTCCAAAGGCTGCTTGTCAGTATGAATGATATAAACCAACTCCCATGCCTCTGTGACATTCAGAATGGAAGATATCCTCTATGGATTTTGGTTGCTAAGGTGCTCGACAATGGTTGCTAGGGAGGGGCTAGGAAGTGTTGAGGTGATTCATGATTGGCTGTTTGCTGTCCCGAGTGAAACGAGACCACCCTTGTGTTTCTATGACACTTCTATCCGGAGATATCCCTTTGATGTCTTTCATTAGAAGTCTATGGGACTTGTTGCTAAGGTGCTCTAAATGGTTGCTAGGGCGTGGCTTGATAGATTCACAATGATCCTGAGATACTGATTGGTCGTCTGAGTAAAATGAGCCCACCCCATTGTCTCTATGACACTGTGATCCAGAGCTATGTTGAATACAAATCCCAATGCCATTTCATTTCATGGGCCGTCCTACACCATTGTAAGTCAATTGGGGCATTTTTGGGCAGCTCCTGCCCCCAGGGGTGCAACTTTTACCCCATATTGAGGTATGCTCTTACAGAGCCTGCCAGCCTCTTCAAATGTGGCAAATCACACGCTTCTGCTGAAATCCTCGCTCGGAGCTGTGACGCGTCAAAGTTTGTCGCAATGTTAAGTCTATGGGATTTTTCGCCGCTTTTTGCCCCTGGGGCAATTACCGCACTCGATCGCTTATAAAAGTCATAGCACACGTGTCCTCAATAGGCCGCTCGATTTGACACCTCATTCGTGGGTCTACGCCAAACGGTGCGGGACGAGTTAGGTGCCAAGTTTTGTACGGAGATAGAATAATAATAAAAGAAGAAAAATAAAAATAAGTATGTGAGATTACAATAGTGATGCTTTGCAAGCACCACTAACTAGATAGGTACATTTCCTGAAGAAAATGTGAGTGGTGCTTGCCGTGGCAAACTCACAAATAGCCTGCTTGAAAGAACAGAAATTGTGGTCATGAATAAATCAACCCAGAAGTCTGTGTAATGTTCTGGTGCAGAAATATGTGATTTGTTACTAGGTTGCTAGGGTAACCCCATGTGGTTGCTAGGCAGTTACCATAGTGATACTAATCAAGTGTCCTTGCCATCCTGATTGAAATAAGTCAACCCGGAAGTCTGTATGTTTTTGTGATGCAGAGATATGTGATTTGTTACTCGGTTGCTAGGGTAAGCCCATCTGGTTGCTAGGCAGTTACCATAGTGATACTAATGAAGTCTCCTTGCCATCCTGATTGAAATAAGTCAACCCGAAGTCTCTACTGTTTTCTGATGCAGAGATATGTGATTTGTTACTCGGTTGCTAGGGTAACCCCATCTGGTTGCTAGGCAGTTACCATAGTGATACTAATCAAGTGTCCTTGCCATCCTGATTGAAATAAATCAACCCAGAAGTCTCTCTGATTTTCTGGTGCAGAGATATAGTTACTGCTAAACGGTTGCTAGGGTACTCTGTTTAGTTGCTAGGGAGTGGCTTGGCAGCTGCCAATCATGAATCTCCAAAGGCTGCTTGTCAGTATGAATGATATAAACCAACTCCCATGCCTCTGTGACATTCAGAATGGAAGATATCCCTCTATGGATTTTGGTTGTTAAGGTGCTCGACAATGGTTGCTAGGGAGGGGCTAGGAAGTGTTGATGTGATGCATGATTGGCTGTTTGCTGTCCCGAGTCAAACGAGACCACCCTTGTGTTTCTATGACACTTCTATCCGGAGATATCCCTTTGATCTGTTTCAATAGAAGTCTATGGGACTTGTTGCTAAGGTGCTCTTAATGGTTGCTAGGGCGTGGCTTGATAGCTTCACAATGATCCTGAGAGACTGATTGGTCGTCTGAGTAAAATGAGCCCACCCCCTCGTCTCTATGACACTGTGATCCAGAGCTATGTTCAATACAAATCCCTATGCCTTTTCATTTCATGGGCCGCCCTACACCATTATAAGTCAATTGGGGCATTTTTGGGCAGCTCCTGCACCCCAGGGGTGCAACTTTTACCCCATATTGAGGTATGCTCTTACAGAGCCTGCCAGCCTCTTCAAATGTGGCAAATCACACGCTTCTACGAAATCCTCGCTTGGAGCTGTGACGCGCCAAAGTTTGTCTCAATGTTAAGTCTATGGGATTTTTCGGCCGCTTTTTTGCCCCTGGGGCAAATACCGCACCTCGATCGCTTATAAAAGTCATAGCACACGTGTCCTCAATAGGTCGCTCGATTTGACACCTCATTCGTGGGTCTACGCCAAACGGTGCGGGACGAGTTAGGTGCCAAGTTTTGTTAAGAGATATAATAATAAAAATAAAAAATAATAATAAGTATGTGAGATTACAATAGTGATGCTTTGCAAGCACCACTAACTAGATAGGTACATTTCCTGAAGAAAATGTGAGTGGTGCTTGCCGTGGCAAAACTCGTCAAACAGCATGCTGTAACTTGAAAAGAACAGAAATTATGGTCATAAATAAATCAACCCAGAAGTCTGTACGATTTTCTGGTGCAGAAATATGTGATTTGTTACTCGGTTGCTAGGGTAAGCCCATGTGGTTGCTATGCAGTTACCAAGGTAATACAATACATGGCTCCTTTCCATCCTGAGTGAAATAAGTCAACCCGAAGTCTGTAGTGTTTTCTGGTGCAGAGATATGTGATTTGTTACTCGGTTGCTAGGGTAACCCCATCTGGTTGCTAGGCAGTTACCATAGTGATACTAATCAAGTCTCCTTGCCATCCTGATTGAAATAAGTCAACCCGGAAGTCTCTACTGATTTTCTGATGCAGAGATATGTGATTTGTTACTCGGTTGCTAGGGTAACCCCATCTGGTTGCTAGGCAGTTACCATAGTGATACTAATCAAGTGTCCTTGCCATCCTGAGTGAAATAAATCAACCCAGAAGTCTCTACGCTTTTCTGATGCAGAGATATGTGATTTGTTACTCGGTTGCTAGGGTAACCCCATCTGGTTGCTAGGCAGTTACCATAGTGATACTAATCAAGTGTCCTTGCCATCCTGATTGAAATAAGTCAACCCGAAGTCTCTACGTTTTCTGATGCAGAGATATGTGATTTGTTACTCGGTTGCTAGGGTAACCCCATCTGGTTGCTAGGCAGTTACCATAGTGATACTAATCAAGTGTCCTTGCCATCCTGATTGAAATAAGTCAACCCGAAGTCTCTATGTTTTTCTGATGCAGAGATATGTGATTTGTTACTCGGTTGCTAGGGTAACCCCATCTGGTTGCTAGGCAGTTACCATAGTGATACTAATCAAGTGTCCTTGCCATCCTGATTGAAATAAGTCAACCCGAAGTCTGTACTGTTTTCTGATGCAGAGATATGTGATTTGTTACTCGGTTGCTAGGGTAACCCCATCTGGTTGCTAGGCAGTTACCATAGTGATACTAATCAAGTCTCCTTGCCATCCTGATTGAAATAAGTCAACCCGAAGTCTCTACGCTTTTCTGATGCAGAGATATGTGATTTGTTACTCGGTTGCTAGGGTAACCCCATCTGGTTGCTAGGCAGTTACCATAGTGATACTAATCAAGTGTCCTTGCCATCCTGATTGAAATAAATCAACCCGGAAGTCTGTACTCTTTTCTGGTGCCGAGATATGTGATTTGTTTCTCGGTTGCTAGGGTAACCCCATCTGGTTGCTAGGCAGTTACCATAGTGATAGTAATCAAGTGTCCTTGCCATCCTGATTGAAATAAATCAACCCGAAGTCTGTACTCTTTTCTGGTGCCGAGATATGTGATTTGTTTCTCGGTTGCTAGGGTAACCCCATCTGGTTGCTAGGCAGTTAACATAGTGATACTTATCAAGTCTCCTTGCCATCCTGATTGAAATAAGTCAACCCGGAAGTCTCTATGTTTTTGTGATGCAGAGATATGTGATTTGTTACTCGGTTGCTAGGGTAAGCCCATCTGGTTGCTAGGCAGATACCATAGTGATACTAATCAAGTGTCCTTGCCATCCTGATTGAAATAAGTCAACCCGGAAGTCTCTACGCTTTTCTGATGCAGAGATATGTGATTTGTTACTCGGTTGCTAGGGTAAGCTCATCTGGTTGCTAGGCAGTTACCATAGTGATACTAATGAAGTGTCCTTGCCATCCTGATTGAAATAAGTCAACCCGAAGTCTCTATGTTTTTGTGATGCAGAGATATGTGATTTGTTACTCGGTTGCTAGGGTAAGCCCATCTGGTTGCTAGGCAGTTACCATAGTGATACTAATGAAGTGTCCTTGCCATCCTGATTGAAATAAGTCAACCCGAAGTCTCTACGCTTTTCTGATGCAGAGATATGTGATTTGTTACTCGGTTGCTAGGGTAACCCCATCTGGTTGCTAGGCAGTTACCATAGTGATACTAATCAAGTCTCCTTGCCATCCTGATTGAAATAAATCAACCCAGAAGTCTCTCTGATTTTGTGGTGCAGAGATATAGTTACTGCTAAACGGTTGCTAGGGTACTCTGTTTAGTTGCTAGGAGTGGCTTGGCAGCTGCCAATCATGAATCTCCAAAGGCTGCTTGTCAGTATGAATGATATAAACCAACTCCCATGCCTCTGTGACATTCAGAATGGAAGATATCCCTCTATGGATTTTGGTTGTTAAGGTGCTCGACAATGGTTGCTAGGGAGGGGCTAGGAAGTGTTGATTTGATGCATGATTGGCTGTTTGCTGTCCCGAGTCAAACGAGACCACCCTTGTGTTTCTATGACACTTCTATCCGGAGATATCCCTTTGATCTGTTTCAATAGAAGTCTATGGGACTTGTTGCTAAGGTGCTCTTAATGGTTGCTAGGGCGTGGCTTGATAGCTTCACAATGATCCTGAGAGACTGATTGGTCGTCTGAGTAAAATGAGCCCACCCCTGGTCTCTATGACACTGTGATCCAGAGCTATGTTCAATACAAATCCCTATGCCTTTTCATTTCATGGGCCGTCCTACACCATTATAAGTCAATTGGGGCATTTTTGGGCAGCTCCTGCCCCCAGGGGTGCAACTTTTACCCCATATTGAGGTATGCTCTTACAGAGCCTGCCAGCCTCTTCAAATGTGGCAAATCACACGTTTCTGTGAAATCCTCGCTCGGAGCTGTGACGCTCAAAGTTTGTCACAATGTTAAGTCTATGGGATTTTTCGCCGCTTTTTTGCCCCTGGGGCAAATACCGCACTCCGATCGCTTATAAAAGTCATAGCACACGTGTCCTCAATAGGCCGCTCGATTTGACACCTCATTTGTGGGTCTACGCCAAACGGTGCGGGACGAGTTAGGTGCCAAGTTTTGTACGGAGATAGAATAATAATAAAGAAGAAAATAAAATAAAAATAAGTATGTGAGATTACAATAGTGATGCTTTGCAAGCACCACTAACTAGATAGGTACATTTCCTGAAGAAAATGTGAGTGGTGCTTGCCGTGGCAAAACTCGTCAAATAGCCTGCTTGAAAAGAACAGAAATTGTGGTCATAAATAAATCAACCCAGAAGTCTGTGTAATGTTCTGGTGCAGAAATATGTGATTTGTTACTAGGTTGCTAGGGTAACCCCATGTGGTTGCTAGGCAGTTACCATAGTGATACTAATCAAGTGTCCTTGCCATCCTGATTGAAATAAGTCAACCCGAAGTCTGTATGTTTTTGTGATGCAGAGATATGTGATTTGTTACTCGGTTGCTAGGGTAAGCCCATCTGGTTGCTAGGCAGTTACCATAGTGATACTAATGAAGTCTCCTTGCCATCCTGATTGAAATAAGTCAACCCGAAGTCTCTACGTTTTTCTGATGCAGAGATATGTGATTTGTTACTCGGTTGCTAGGGTAACCCCATCTGGTTGCTAGGCAGTTACCATAGTGATACTAATCAAGTGTCCTTGCCATCCTGATTGAAATAAATCAACCCAGAAGTCTCTCTGATTTTCTGGTGCAGAGATATAGTTACTGCTAAACGGTTGCTAGGGTACTCTGTTTAGTTGCTAGGAGTGGCTTGGCAGCTGCCAATCATGAATCTCCAAAGGCTGCTTGTCAGTATGAATGATATAAACCAACTCCCATGCCTCTGTGACATTCAGAATGGAAGATATCCCTCTATGGATTTTGGTTGTTAAGGTGCTCGACAATGGTTGCTAGGGAGGGGCTAGGAAGTGTTGAAGTGATGCATGATTGGCTGTTTGCTGTCCCGAGTCAAACGAGACCACCCTTGTGTTTCTATGACACTTCTATCCGGAGATATCCCTTTGATCTGTTTCAATAGAAGTCTATGGGACTTGTTGCTAAGGTGCTCTTAATGGTTGCTAGGGCGTGGCTTGATAGCTTCACAATGATCCTGAGAGACTGATTGGTCGTCTGAGTAAAATGAGCCCACCCCTCGTCTCTATGACACTGTGATCCAGAGCTATGTTCAATACAAATCCCTATGCCTTTTCATTTCATGGGCCGCCCTACACCATTATAAGTCAATTGGGGCATTTTTGGGCAGCTCCTGCACCCCAGGGGTGCAACTTTTACCCCATATTGAGGTATGCTCTTACAGAGCCTGCCAGCCTCTTCAAATGTGGCAAATCACACGTTTCTACTGAAATCCTCGCTTGGAGCTGTGACGCGTCAAAGTTTGTCTCAATGTTAAGTCTATGGGATTTTTCGGCCGCTTTTTTGCCCCTGGGGCAAATACCGCACTCCGATCGCTTATAAAAGTCATAGCACACGTGTCCTCAATAGGCCGCTCGATTTGACACCTCATTCGTGGGTCTACGCCAAACGGTGCGGGACGAGTTAGGTGCCGAAGTTTTGTTAAGAGATATAAAAATAATAAAAATAAAAATAACTAGATAGGTACATTTCCTGAAGAAAATGTGAGTGGTGCTTGCCGTGGCAAAACTCGTCAAATAGCATGCTGTAACTTGAAAAGAACAGAAATTGTGGTCATAAATAAATCAACCCAGAAGTCTGTATGATTTTCTGGTGCAGAAATATGTGATTTGTTACTAGGTTGCTAGGGTAAGCCCATGTGGTTGCTATGCAGTTACCAAGGTAATACAATACATGGCTCCTTTCCATCCTGAGTGAAATAAGTCAACCCAGAAGTCTGTACTGTTTTCTGGTGCAGAGATATGTGATTTGTTACTCGGTTGCTAGGGTAACCCCATCTGGTTGCTAGGCAGTTACCATAGTGATACTAATCAAGTCTCCTTGCTATCCAGAGTAAAATCAGTCAACCAGGAAGTCTCTACGATGTTGTGATCCAGAGATATGTGATTTGTTATTTGGTTGCTAGGGTAACCCATCTTGTTGCTAGGCAGTTACCATAGTGATACTTATCAAGTCTCCTTGCCATCCTGAGTGAAATAAACCAACCCGAAGTCTCTACGTTTTCTGATGCAGAGATATGTGATTTGTTACTCGGTTGCTAGGGTAACCCCATCTGGTTGCTAGGCAGTTACCATAGTGATACTAATCAAGTGTCCTTGCCATCCTGATTGAAATAAGTCAACCCGGAAGTCTCTACGCTTTTCTGATGCAGAGATATGTGATTTGTTACTCGGTTGCTAGGGTAACCCCATCTGGTTGCTAGGCAGTTACCATAGTGATACTAATCAAGTGTCCTTGCCATCCTGATTGAAATAAGTCAACCCGAAGTCTCTACTGTTTTTCTGGTGCAGAGATATGTGATTTGTTACTCGGTTGCTAGGGTAACCCCATCTGGTTGCTAGGCAGTTACCATAGTGATACTAATCAAGTGTCCTTGCCATCCTGATTGAAATAAGTCAACCCGAAGTCTCTACGCTTTTCTGATGCAGAGATATGTGATTTGTTACTCGGTTGCTAGGGTAACCCCATCTGGTTGCTAGGCAGTTACCATAGTGATACTAATCAAGTCTCCTTGCCATCCTGATTGAAATAAGTCAACCCGAAGTCTCTACGCTTTTCTGATGCAGAGATATGTGATTTGTTACTCGGTTGCTAGGGTAACCCCATCTGGTTGCTAGGCAGTTACCATAGTGATACTAATCAAGTCTCCTTGCCATCCTGATTGAAATAAATCAACCCGGAAGTCTGTACTCTTTTCTGGTGCCGAGATATGTGATTTGTTTCTCGGTTGCTAGGGTAACCCCATCTGGTTGCTAGGCAGTTACCATAGTGATAGTAATCAAGTGTCCTTGCCATCCTGATTGAAATAAATCAACCCGAAGTCTGTACTATTTTCTGGTGCCGAGATATGTGATTTGTTTCTCGGTTGCTAGGGTAACCCCATCTGGTTGCTAGGCAGTTAACATAGTGATACTTATCAAGTCTCCTTGCCATCCTGATTGAAATAAGTCAACCCGAAGTCTCTATGTTTTTGTGATGCAGAGATATGTGATTTGTTACTCGGTTGCTAGGGTAAGCCCATCTGGTTGCTAGGCAGATACCATAGTGATACTAATCAAGTGTCCTTGCCATCCTGATTGAAATAAGTCAACCCGAAGTCTCTACGCTTTTCTGATGCAGAGATATGTGATTTGTTACTCGGTTGCTAGGGTAAGCTCATCTGGTTGCTAGGCAGTTACCATAGTGATACTAATGAAGTGTCCTTGCCATCCTGATTGAAATAAGTCAACCCGGAAGTCTCTATGTTTTTGTGATGCAGAGATATGTGATTTGTTACTCGGTTGCTAGGGTAAGCCCATCTGGTTGCTAGGCAGTTACCATAGTGATACTAATGAAGTGTCCTTTCCATCCTGATTGAAATAAGTCAACCCGGAAGTCTCTACGCTTTTCTGATGCAGAGATATGTGATTTGTTACTCGGTTGCTAGGGTAACCCCATCTGGTTGCTAGGCAGTTACCATAGTGATACTAATCAAGTCTCCTTGCCATCCTGATTGAAATAAATCAACCCAGAAGTCTCTCTGATTTTGTGGTGCAGAGATATAGTTACTGCTAAACGGTTGCTAGGGTACTCTGTTTAGTTGCTAGGGAGTGGCTTGGCAGCTGCCAATCATGAATCTCCAAAGGCTGCTTGTCAGTATGAATGATATAAACCAACTCCCATGCCTCTGTGACATTCAGAATGGAAGATATCCCTCTATGGATTTTGGTTGTTAAGGTGCTCGACAATGGTTGCTAGGGAGGGGCTAGGAAGTGTTGATTTGATGCATGATTGGCTGTTTGCTGTCCCGAGTCAAACGAGACCACCCTTGTGTTTCTATGACACTTCTATCCGGAGATATCCCTTTGATCTGTTTCAATAGAAGTCTATGGGACTTGTTGCTAAGGTGCTCTTAATGGTTGCTAGGGCGTGGCTTGATAGCTTCACAATGATCCTGAGAGACTGATTGGTCGTCTGAGTAAAATGAGCCCACCCCTGGTCTCTATGACACTGTGATCCAGAGCTATGTTCAATACAAATCCCTATGCCTTTTCATTTCATGGGCCGTCCTACACCATTATAAGTCAATTGGGGCATTTTTGGGCAGCTCCTGCCCCCAGGGGTGCAACTTTTACCCCATATTGAGGTATGCTCTTACAGAGCCTGCCAGCCTCTTCAAATGTGGCAAATCACACGTTTCTGTGAAATCCTCGCTCGGAGCTGTGACGCTCAAAGTTTGTCACAATGTTAAGTCTATGGGATTTTTCGGCCGCTTTTTGCCCCTGGGGCAAATACCGCACTCCGATCGCTTATAAAAGTCATAGCACACGTGTCCTCAATAGGCCGCTCGATTTGACACCTCATTTGTGGGTCTACGCCAAACGGTGCGGGACGAGTTAGGTGCCGAAGTTTTGTACGGAGATAGAATAATAATAACTAGATAGGTACATTTCCTGAAGAAAATGTGAGTGGTGCTTGCCGTGGCAAAACTCGTGAAATAGCATGCTTGAAAAGAACAAAAATTATGGTCATAAATAAATCAACCCAGAAGTCTCTACGCTTTTCTGATGCAGAGATATGTGATTTGTTACTCGGTTGCTAGGGTAAACCCATCTGGTTGCTAGGCAGTTACCATAGTGATAGTAATGAAGTCTCCTTGCCATCCTTATTGAAATAAGTCAACCCGGAAGTCTGTACTATTTTCTGGTGCAGAGATATGTGATTTGTTACTCGGTTGCTAGGGTAACCCCATGTGGTTGCTAGGCAGTTACCATAGTGATACTTATCAAGTCTCCTTGCTATCCAGAGTAAAATCAGTCAACCAGGAAGTCTCTACGATGTTCTGATCCAGAGA